>NC_142942.1:43334439-43349439 GCF_046866305.1 Octopus bimaculoides
AAGCGGTGTGTCTGGTGGTGGTGGTGGTGGTGGTGATAGTGGTGATGATACTGGTGGTGGTGGTGGTTGTAGTGGTGGTGAATATTGTTGCTGCTGTTGCTGTTGTTGTTTTTGTTGTTGTTTTTGTTGTTGTGGTGGTGGTGGTGGTGGTGGTAGTGGTGGTGGAAGCGACGATGCTGAGTATCCCACGAAAGATGATGATAAAAAGAAAGCAGAGAATAAGTAAAAGGGCACCTGTTATTTAGCCCAAGGGTCTTCCTGATTGAGCAGAAATAGCATCAAATGCTTTTCGAAAATAACTATCACCGACTGCATTATCAAATGTGTTCGTCATATTTAAGACAGTTGAGTGTGATTTAAAGGAGATTTGGTAACTATGTCTAGGAAGGCAAGTTACACATGAGATCTCTCCTGCTGGTTGATGCTATTAGTATTTTGTCTCACATGTGTAACCGCGTATCGAAAATAATATACAGTATTTAACCTCATGTTTTCTCCTGGTGACGAGAGAAATCAAGAAAATCGATCCCGTTGTTTCGGTATTTTTCCTGCTTCATCAGGGATCGTTGCTCCCTTACCTATGTACCTACACTACAACTTGTATTTTACCATATCACCAGGACCAAGAGCACCATGCCAACCAGATAAAAAAAAGCAAACAACTGTATCCTTAAGTCAGGTTTGACCGGCTATAAATAGCAGTCGTATCACTCTCAAAATACTTCGTACCGTGTAGAGTAAAGGATGGATGCATCCGGAAAGATGGTTCTGGGTTGACGAAGGGAAAAAAATATGGATGATCGTACTTTGAACGTGTTTCGTCATAGGTCAGAATTATCAGTCTTCCTGAGGTTAAACAGCAACCAGAAAACTACATCATACATACATATACAACATACAAACACACACACACATACACACATACACAGACCTATGTACGTACCAAACACCCAACTCTGTCATTATCATACAACACTTTCTCCACACACACGCGTACACATACACACACATACACATACATAGATATCCCACGGGCATTACCTTACCTTCAACTACACACTCCTACCGTGAATACTACCTCTACAAAGGAACAACTAACACACAATCCATCCTACCCTACTTGCCCTAACACATCACCTTCCAGCATTCAATGCATCCCCGCCCTCACCACCGATCGGCAGCAGCCCCTCCATCTGCAGTAGAATCGGTTAAATTATATCAATAGCAATTTTGAAGAGATTAAAAAATTGAAAATTTCTTCAATTAAACATATTAAAAGTTTGCGCGCGCGTGTGTATGTGTGTGTGTGTATGTTTGTATTTATGTATGTATGAGTGTGTGTGTGTGTGTGTGTATATGTGTGTGTGTGTGTGTGTGTGTGTGTGTGAAAGAAATATGTCAGTGTGCGTGTCAATATGTGCGTAAAGGTTGTATGCAGACTTGATTCTGTATTTTGATGTATGTGTGCAATGTAAATAAACACGCAATTTCTTAGATTGTATACACACACACACACACACACACACACGCGCGCGCACACGCACAAGTACACACACACACACACACACACACACACACACATACACACACACACATATATATATATATATATACAAGCACATTCATACAAATACACATATTTTAGGCACTGGAGTGGCTTTGAGGTAAGAAATTTACTTTACAACCACATGGTTCTGGGTTCAGATCCACTACGTAGCACCTTAAGCAAGTGTTTTCTCCTGTAGCTCTAGACTGACCAACGCTTTCTGAGTGGATTTGCTAGAGAGAAACTGAAAGAAGCGCGTCGTGTGTGTGTGCGTCTATCTATCTATCTATCTATCTATCTATCTATCTATCTATCTACCTATATATATATATATATATATATATATATATATATATATATATATATATAGATATAATAATAATAATATTAGGGACAAAATCCAAAATTACAGGTAAAAAACTCAATTAAAATCAATTTATAAAAAATTAAAATTAAATTGAGCCTTATAGATAAAGTATATATAAAATATATAGTTTTAGGGAAAATAACCAATTTTCAAGAACTCATCGATGAAAATCCACTATCACATATAGAAAAATTAATAATTAAAAGCACAATAAATGAGTATAATATAAAGTAAAGTAAATATCATAAGATAAATATAATATAATATAATATATTTATTGTGCTTTTAATTATTAATTTTTCTATATGTGATAGTGAATTTTCATCGATGAGTTCTTGAAAATTGGTTATTTTCCCTAAAACTATATATTTTATATATATATATATATATATATATATATATATATATATATACATGTGTGTGTGTGTGTGTTTACTTTTGTATTTGTGCATCTTCCCTGCTAACGCTTGACAACCGGTGTTAGTTTCTTTATATCCACCTTACTTAGTGGTTCGGCAAAAGAGAACGATAAAATAAGTACCAGCTTTTAAAAACCGTAAGTTTTGGGGTCAATTTTTTTTCCGACCAAATCCTTCAAGGTGGTTCCCCGGCATAGCCAGTCTAATGGCTGAAACAAGTAAACGATAAAAATGTTGGACTAACAAAATTCTTTTAACAAATACAATGCGAAATCTTATTCTGGATGCAAGTGATGGATTGGATCGGTAGCCTTCGAACAAGCTTTCGCCTTTCTGGTTTTGAGAAACCTAATTTCTCAAGATTGGTATTTAGGCAGTGTGTTACATATCCCAGGGCCCCAATAATTGCAAGCATAAACCTGAACTTGTAAAATGGATAGAGTAACTGTAGACTTCTCAATAGTTCAGCATACGTGTTCTCTTTTTCATTGATCTTCAACTTTATGTTAACATCCGCTGTTGATAGTAACAGCGGAAGTGACGTCAGCTTAGGAGTATTAATATACATACGACTGTTGAAGTAGGTAGTGTTATTCCAGCACCAAAACCACAGCAGTGAATACACCTCGTTGCCGTGGTCATGAACATCCTCCTCCTCCTGCTCCTCCTGCTCCTCCTCCTCCTCCTCCTCCTCCTCCTCATCATCATCATCACCATTATCATCTACTACTACTACTACTACTACTACTACTACTACTGCTGCTGCTGCTTTTGCTGCCGTTGCTACTACTACTACTACTACTACTACTACTACTACTACTACTACTACTACTACTACTACTGTGGGTTTTTCTCCCTTTTCAACGTGCTACAATTAATTTCCAATTAATTTTAATGGTTCTAAGTGAGTAGCAATGAGAGGGAGAGTGGAGGGAGGGAGGAAGGTTTGGGAGGATGGGGCGCGATGATGTTTTGTTGTCTCTTTTGTTACAGATGAGGGGATGGGGGTGGATTCGATTATGAAAGTAGGAAAAAGCAGAAAAAAAAGTATATATATATATATAGAAAAAAGACAAATTTCTGAAATTATTTGTTGAAAATGAAAAGGGACGGGGTATTTATTGAAATATATTTTCTACAATATTTTGATACATATGTGTGTGTGTATGTTTGCGTATACAATACGTACGAGAGTATATATATATATATATATATATATATATATATATATATATAAGGTTAGAAATTGATATTAATCAATTAAAACCAGTGGTCTAGCCTATTAAAAAAATCCGAAGATAAAAATTATTTTACATACAAAAATAAGAGGCATGACCAGCAAAAGTGGACTCCTATATGCTAGAAATATATGCCGGCATCTATTTCTAGAACTATTTTGATACATATGTGTGTGTATGCTTGCGTATACAATACGTACGAGAGTATATATATATATACTCTAGCATATAGGTGTCCACTTTTGCTGGTCATGCCTCTTATTTTTGTATGTAAAATAATTTTAATCTTCGAATTTTTTTAATAGGCTAGACCACTGGTTTTAATTGATTAATATCAATTTCTAACCTTATTAATAAATTTTAAATAATGATGTTCTCAAACCGGTAAATTAGCTGCAAAAATTTATTAACTGCAGAGTTATTTCCGGACTTAGCGCGCCAGATTGAAGACATTTGAAAGGATACACTGAATGTTATTTGTAGAACTCTACACGTGCTCCATTTCGGGTGGACGTCTTGTGTCTAGTTCTGGAAATTATATTTTATAAATCTACAGACTACGCTGATGAGCCTGCAGATATTTACTTATGTAAATTTTAACAGGTGAAACCATGGTACGTAGGTTAATCGTTTTTTTATTTTTATTTAGTATTTTTTCATTTGTCTTGCCCTTTTACAGTCTGTTGTGTCGCTAAATTTTTACTGAGAACATATTTTTTGTGGTTAGATGATTCGGCATCTATTTCTAGCATATAGGAGTCCACTTTTGCTGGTCATTCCTCTTATTTTTGTATATATATATATATATATATATATATATATATATATATATATATATATATATATATATATATATATATATATATATATATATATATATATATATATATATATATATATATATATATATATATATATATATATATATATATATATATATATATATATAGTGGAGGCTCAATGGTCCAGTGGTTACGGCAGCGACTCCCAGTCGTAGGATCACGGTTTCGATTCCTAGTGCTTATTGAGCGAAAACGCCTAAAGATCCACAAAGCTCCGGCACAGGCGGTACTCTTTCACCACAACATTTTCTCACATATTTTTCCTGTTTCTGTTGTACCTGTATTTCGATGAGCCAGCCTTGTCACATTCTGTGTCACGTTGAATCTCTCCGAGAACTAAGTTAAGAGTACACGTGCCTGTAGGATCAACTGGAATCAAATATCGGATCAACTGAAACCCTCGTCATCGTAACTGACGGAGTGCTACTACCATATATATATATATACATCTCTCTCTCTCTCTCTCTCTCTCTCTCTCTCTCTCTCTATATATATATATATATATATATATATATATATATATATATATATATGTATATATATATATATATATATATATATATATATATATATATATATATATATATATATATATATATATATATATATGTATATTTACATATATGTATATGTAAATATATATCTATATATATATGTATATATATATATATATATATATATATATATATATATATATATATATATATATATATATATATATATATATATATATATGTATGTATGTATGTATGTATGTATATATATATATATATGTATATGTATATGTAAATAAATGTATGTGTATATAGATAGATAATCAGATACACACAGACACAGACACATGCACATACAAATATATATATGTATATGCATATATATATATATGTGTGTGTGTGTGTGTGTGTGTGTGTGTGTGTGTGTGTGTGTGTGTGTGTGTGTGTGAGTGGGGGGAGGGAAAACGAAAGCGGAAAACAGAAAGTGATCAAACGTCAGTTATAAGAAGTCCCTGTCTCATTCAATTCACACGGCACATTTGCTGCCGACCGTTCATCTTCTCGCCGAGGCCAATGCTGGTATGCAGCGGGCAAAACCGAGAAAAGAGAGTAAAAAAAAATAACGCCAAGCAAAAAGGGGGCATTGAAACAAAAAAAGGAAATAAAACAATAATTATCAAGAATATTAAAAATACGTAAAGTTTCAAAAAATACTAATGCATAAAAGATGCACGTTGGTTATGTACCTTGTTAAGCGGGCGACTCAATGCATATGTGCAGTAGGAGTAGTAGTAGTAATAGTAGTAGTAGTAGTAGTAGTAGTAGTAGTAGTAGTAGTAGTAGTAGTAGTAGTAGTAGTAGTTGGACGGCAGGTTGATAAAGTGGTCACGCGTCTGTACTCCAATCCCAGCTGGCGTACGTACGTTACCTCACCTTGCGTCTTTCGCCGTCTGCTTTACCCTCATCCTTCTCTCTCTCTATCTTTCTCTCTCTCTCTCTCGCTCTCTCTATCTCTTTCTCTCTCTCTCTCTCTGTCTCTCTCTCTCTCGCTCTCTCTTCCGTTCTTACTCTGTTCTTCCTTCCCTCCCTTCACCTTCCTCTCCATAATCTCACCCCAGCCTTCTTCTGTCCATAATCTCTCTCGTAAACGTAAACGCATATATACATGTGCACACGCTTTTGCGCTTGTTTTGGCATTTGTGCATACACATACGTGAAGTCTCTCTCTCTCTCTCTCTCACACACACACACACACACACACACACACACACACACACACACACACACGCATACACACACACACACATACACACATAGTCACTCAAATACAGGATATTTGAGGACAGATTTACGTTTATAAAACAAAGAACAGATATATTACAACAGATAAGTTGAAACAACTTAGGACGTTGCCCCCTGAACGTCTTCCAAAATTTTCGGGATTGTTGGACAAAAATATTTTATATCAGAATAGACTTTGCGAAGGCAGCCGCGGACCGGATGGTGGTGCTAAACCAAACGATTGCTAACTTGTACAACCCACATATTTTTATCACTTCACGTGTAGTTGTATATGTATGTGCGTGTATGTGTGTATTTGTGTGTGTGTGCGCGCCTGTGTATATAGGTGTGTGTGTGTGCGCCAGTGTATGTAGTTGTGTGTATGTGTGCATGTGCGTATGCACCTGTGTATGTAGTTGTGTGTGTGTGTGTGTGCGTGTGCGTGTGCGCCTATGTATGTAGGTGTGTGTGTGTGCGTCTGCGCCTGTGCAAGTAGTTGTGTGTGTGTGTGCGTCTGTGTATGTAGTCTTATGTGCATGTGCGTGTGCGCCTATGTATGTAGGTGTGTGTGTGTGCGTCTGCGCCTGTGCATGTAGTTGTGTGTGTGTGTGCGTCTGTGTATGTAGTCTTATGTGCATATGCGTGTGCGCCTGTGAATGTAGCTGTGAAGTCTGCGCATGCAACCCGCATTCTTTAGCAAGAGTTTGTCGGAAGAAAGAAGACAGAAACATCACAGTGTTCTTGTGAACATTGTATGTGCAATATTTAGGAGGTTGTTGTGGTTAGGGGTAGCCTTCCAGGCCGGTAGTTTCTTATAAGTGAACGCATGTCCTAAGTCGGTGTACGGGTTGGTCGTTCGTTGACCTGAGGGAATTTTAAACGAACAAGGTGCCACATTAGGATTGCAATGTCGTAGATATTCGTGGAACGGGGCTGTACATGAAGTGTGTGTTTGTATTTGTGTCTATGTGTGCATGCATGTGTGTTTGTGTGTGTGAGTGTGAGTGTGTGCTTACTGTGTTTATTCATGAATGTCTATATGTTTATTATTCTTTTTATATCTATGATTGTTAGTTCTTCCATCAAGTACGTTTTAGAGTCAAAGATTTTTCAAATTTTGGGTATTCCGACCAATTTTCTATTTCTTACTTCATGTATTTCCACTGATTTGTTAATGTTGTTTGTGCTATTTGGAAATGGTAAAAAAATTTATTATCAGAATTAAATGACATTTTTCAAATTATGCATGTATGTAATTATGTATATATCTGTGTGTGTATGTATGTTTGCTATGTATGTATGTATCTGGTATCGCTGTACATATGCATGTGTGGAGAGACAAAAAAAAAAGAACAAACTTGTTGCACACAATCTGATTTAAGGAGACACCGTTAATCTAACTAGCATTAACAGAGAATATCAAATACAAGCGATGTTTATACTTTACAATATGTACATACTACAAGCACACAAAAGCGGTACAGAAGCTAAGACTTGCATAAGACTTCATAACAGTTGCAGCACAGAAGTTAGAGTAATAGAAACAAAATGACAGGAAACAATGAGAAGCATCAAGGCCTAAAGCAGTCATACATGGGGGTCCAAAATTCCCAGAATACAATAAAGTACAAAGAAAGCAAAATAGCGACATACGCATCATAAACTAAATACACCCACAGTCAAGCGAGAAAGGAAAAATACAAATTGCGCTAGATTTGGTCATCGAAATGCGAGAGTAGAGAAACAGCCAACAACTGATGAAGGGTCGTTCTTTATGTTTGTTTTGTTTTCCATTTGTGTTCCATGTACTCGTGCTTTGTTCATAGATTGGAATGCGGTTTGTATTTTTTTTCTTAGCCCCCATAGTTACCGAGAAAATTTTTTTGTAATGGAATTCCACTCTTTGTTCCGCCATTAAAACAGTACAAAACTATCAGTAATGTACTATAATGGGTCCAGATTCTGTCACAAGGGCAGCCATTTTTAACAGGGTGGGGGATGAGTCGATTACGTGGACCCCAATGTTCAACTACTAATTAATCCAATTTATCAACTGCGAACGGGTAAAAGGCAAAGTCTATCTCGGTGGAATTTGAACTCACATCGGAGCAACGGGCGAAATACTGCGTAGCATTTCGTCCAGCGTGCTAGCGATTCTGTTCTATAGTAAGTACTGGAAACAGCTGTAAGCCATATTTGCTCTAATAAAGGAAAGATATGTAATGACAACTTTTTAAACTTGTTTCGTGTGTGTGTGTGTGTGTGTTTACGTATATATATATATATATATATATATATATATATATATATATATATATATATATATATATATATATATATACAAACACAAATATATAGAGATATATACACACATACATAAATACATATATTTATACATACATAGATATAAACACACATATGCACAAATATATATATGCATATATATATATATATACATATGTATATATGTGAAAACAATTATGTACACCTTTATAAATTATACGTATAAATATACCAGATATATATAGGCTATCATATACATGCACGTATGTATGTATACTATATACGCATAAATCTTCATTTGTATAAGCATACATCAATTGATTTTTCACGCTTCAACTGTAAGCATTGTATTGTGTAATCAATTTTTAACAACTTCATAAGTGGACACCGCTCATAAACGCGCGTAAACACATACACACCAACGAACGCGCACACAGGGATACACACACACACACAGCCCAGACACAAACACACACGCACACATACACACACGCACACACATACACACACAACGCACACATACAGGAGTGATATGAGTTTGCGTATGTACGTGTTTAGATTTGAAAACAGAAGCGCCAACGACGCATGCCTAAGTGGAAGTTTGCCGGACAACAGATGCGCGGCGAGTTTGTTTGGTGCACGTGACTTGGAAACGAATGGTGGCGCCACAAGTTAACAGCAATACTGCTTAACGCACCCGAGTGTGTTTTTGAGGATAACACAAATAATATCAAAAATAGAAACAAAAAAACAATACCAACAACAGCAGAAAATCATTGAGTCTCACCCAACAACGCAAAAAGGAAAAAAAATTGAACATGGACATATATGCATGTACGTACGTGAACATACACACATACACACACATATATATATGTGTGCATGTAAATGTATATATTTGTATAATATATATGTATATATATATGTGTGTGTGTATGTTTATGTGTGTGTATACGAAGCTCACACACATATATACATGGAAGTTTCTACTTACAACGTGTAAGAATACATGTATGTTTACATTTATATCAATGTACACGTGTATGCATTCATGTATGCGCATGTGTGTGTTTGTGTTAACACCAAGGTATGTATAGGTGTATGTGTATGTTTGCGTGCGTTTATGTGTGTCCCTTTTCGTTTCGGTTTCCAATGTGATTCTATGTAAACTTTTACATTTATGAACTCAAGATATTTAGTTTATATATATATATATATATCTGTTTTTCATTTTGTCCTCGTTTTTTTGTGACGTCCTGTACCCAGATATGCATCTATATATGTATGTAGATGTAGGTATGTACATACATGTACGTATATATGCATATACTCACATATTATTTGTATTATTATTATATGATTGAACGCGCGCGTCCTTTTTGCAAGTAAGTTTTAACTTTATATTTCTGACGCGACTCTATCTACCTTTGTATCTTTCTCCCCCTCTCGTTCTTCCTTCTGTTGTTCTTCGCCTCTCCCTTTCACTACTATATATCTCTCTCTCTCTCTTCCTCCCTGTCTCTCGTTGTTCACCTATATTCAATTTCCCCCCTTTTTTTCTTTCTCTACCACTCTCTTTCCTTACCCCTATCTGGTCACAAGTGATCGGCTACTGCTTTCTTTCCTCCCTTGGCCACTGCCAAGCTAGCACGAACTTTCTTCTTCTCTCTTCAGTTCATCACATCACAGCGTTCAGTATACATATTTTTCACGTCTGGCCTTACAAGTTATTCTTGTTTATTTTCAGTTTTGTTTTCCTGTCGTGTTTTCTGTTCGCCACTTTATTCCTGCACATTACAAATTTCATTTAATTTGTTTCCGCGGGAAGAGCCATTCTAACAATGCGTCCTTCCCTAACTCTTCGAAACGCTTAGTTTAGAATGGTGGCAGCTGATGAAGGAAATGTTCTCTATGTGGCTTGTGTGTTTTCTGTACTCTGTTTATGTTCTGTTTTTCATTTTGTCCACGTGTTTTTTGTGACGTCCTGTACCCATCTATATATACATGTAGATGTCGGTATGTACATACATGTACATATATATGCATATACTCACATATTATTTGTATTTTATATATATATATATATATATATATATATATATATATATATATAGAGAGAGAGAGAGAGAGAGAGGGGGCGAGAGAGAGAGAGAGATTATTCTTTATATATATTTCAAACAGTGAATAATAAAGCTAGTGATATTAATGTTAATTGTCTGGCCTCCTACCATTATTAGTTCCATTTCTATGTGAAATTTACTTATTTTCTGGTATTTTTCTTTTAATGCCAAGTCTATACATCTAATTAGCTTTATCTGTTAATTAGAAAAGCATTTCCATCTGGATCTGATCTTATGTTTTATGAAGCATCAGTTATTGCCATGGAGACTAAGATGAAAATATTAGTTGGAGGTTCGCGTATCATTAGTTTGATAGTCCCACGTGTATACGGGTTTGAGTGATTGAACACAGATGTGTGTGTGTGTCTGTGTGTGAGAGAGAGAGATAGACAGAGTGAGATAGACAGAGAGAGAGAGAGAGAGAGTGTGTGTGTGTACATATATATATATATATATATATATATATATATATATATATATATATATATATATATATATATATATGCTTTTATTCTTTTAATTATTTCAGTCATTTGACTACAGCTATGCTAAAGCACCAGCATGAAGTGTTTTAGTCGAAACTTCTTTTATCATTTTGTTTTCACCCGAAACCCTAAAACGGGAATAAAAATCAAATTAAAAATTCTACGAGGTATATTACAATGGACAATACCAAGTGGAATCTCACCTTTTATCTCTCATGTTTCTCCCTCTTTTAACTTCTTTGTGATATAATTCTTGGGAAAGAATACATTTGCGACTGAAGATAGCTTTATACTATCAATTATATACCAATAATGATGCAACGACTATAAAGCTTGAAACACGTGTACCGCAGAATCCTTTGTGTTTTGTTTTTATTTTTACATTTCCAATTTATACACACACACACACACACACATATATATATACACTTATACATATATGTATACATTTATACATAAGTATACATACATATATGCATATATATGTATGTACCCGTATATTCGTATGCGGTGTTATTGTTTCTTATAAATCAAATGGTGTTGGTATAAAGCACATCAACTTTTCGCAGTTTGTTAATTTACACACAACCGCATACACTCACACGCACACGCATGCACTCACACACACACATATAGTCAAAACACACTCATACATATTCATTAGTATATTCACCTTCTCCCTCTTAGTGACTGTTGCTGCTGTGTGTATGTGGTTACTAGTTACAAAAGGACGCGTGGACAGCAGCCCCAGGGAAAGTGGTGGGATATCCGCTCTTTAGTAGTACTAGCAACAGCAGCAGCAGCAGCAGCAGCAGCAGCAGCAGTAGTAGTAGTAATAGTAGTAGTAGTAGTAGTAGTAGTAATTGTGTTAGTGGCACTGGAGGCGGCGGCTGCGGCGACCGCGGCGGAAGTAGTGGTGGTGTTTCTGGGGACACTAAGTGGATGTGTTGATAGTAATATACAGAATGTTACTAATATTAGTGATAGTAGTAGTAGTAGTAGTAGTAGTGGTGGTGGTGGTGGTTATGATGTCTGCGGTTGAGGTTGAAAGGTATTGATTGCGGTTGCATGTTAGCGCCAGTGGTTATTGCCGTAATTGCTGTGGCGCAAGTACCGGTGTTGCTGTTGGGGAAATAGTAGTTTTAAAGGGGGTGGGGGTGGATTTTGTTTGTTTTCATCACAGTCACAGGTCAGTATTAACTGAGATAAATTATCATGAAAGACGCGCTGTTCATGACTATCCCTTCAGTTAATTTACCTGATACTGGATTGAGCAATGTGTCCTTCTAGATTTAAGTCAATAGAATGTGAATTGTGGGACACTGATAATTATATCGTGCAAGTAAGGCGCAGGTGGGGCTGTGTGGTAAGAAGTTTACTTCTCAACCACAAGGTTCCCAGTTCAGTCCCACTGCGTGGCAATTTGGGTAAATGTCTCGGGTCGACCAAAACCTTGTGAGTGGATTTGGTAGATGGAAACTGAAAGAAGCTTGTCGTAGGTATACATATGCGTGTGTTGTGTGTTTGCGTGTTTGTGTGTGCATGTGTGTTTTGTGTCTGTGTTTGTCCACTACCATGGTTTGACTTCCGGTATTGCTGATTTTGCGTTCCATAACTCTAGAAAAGAAGCTGATAGAATAAGTCCTAGGGTTGGAAGAAAAAAAGTATTGGGGTCAATTCTTTCGACTAAAATTTCTTTAAGGCAGTGCCAGAGCATGGCTGGAATCTAATGACTAAACCAAATAAAATATATTACGGAGATGTACTTGCATAGCAAGTGACCTGAACTGAGATTGTGTGCTGGAACGAAAACAATTGCAGCGCGAAAGGTATTTATAAGCCATATCAGAAACACCCAAAAACCGTCAAATTCACTTCCACATTTAAATTTAATTTGCCAAAATATGTTGTCGTTTTGAGATCACGACCTGTTCACTGACAAAATTTCGTACTTATTCTATCAGTTTCTTTTCCCGAGTTACGTGACGCGAGCACAGCAATACCGGTAGTGAAACCATGGTGGTGGACAAACACAGACACAAAACACACATGCACACACACACAACACACACACACACACACATATGTATACCTACGACAAGCTTCTATCACTTTACAACTACCAAATCCACTCACAAGGCTTTGGTTGACCCGAGATGCAGCACGGAATTTTGTCAGTGAACAGGTCGCGGTCTCAATCCTTCTAGACATGGTGGAAATTGTAGTGCGAAACTAAACTTTCACCAGCATAATAAAGTTATCACTTTAAACACATATATACACTCACATAGTACGTGTATGTGTGTATATATATATATATATATATATATATATATATATATATATATATATATATATATATGCATATATATATATGCATATATATATATATTTATATATATATATTTATATATTTATATATATATGTGTGTGTATGAGTGTGTGTGCGTGTATGTGTGTGTATGCGTGCGTGTAAATAAATACACGCTAATTCATATAAACACATGTCTTGAATATCATAAAGGTGTTATTGATTTCTTATCACCTTCTTCTTCTTCTTCTTCTTCTTCTTCTTCTTCTTCTTCTTCTTCTTCTTCTTCTTCTTCTTCTTCTTCTTCTTCTTCTTCTTCTTCTTCTTCTTCTACAGCAACAAGAACTAGAACAACAACAACACTACCACCGCCACCACAACCACCACCACCACCAACAACAACAACTTTTGCTCCTACTACGTATAATAATAATAATAATAATAATAATAATAATAATAATAATAATAATAATAATAATAATTATTATTATTATTATTATTATTATTATTATTATTATCATTATCATTATTATTATCATTATTATTATTATTGTTGTTACTATTATTATTGATATTATTTATTATAATAATAATAATAATAATAATTATTATTATTATTATTATTATTATTATTATTATTATTAGCGAAATGTCCTGTTTTATGTTTACCTTGAATATCTTTAACGAGTTGTGCGCCTGTTTGTCTAGTATACGTTATTGCTAGAACAACTCCCATTATGCCAACAGCCACTTCCGCTTTCAACCGGAAACATCGTGCCGGGTATTAAACCAGAAATTTATCGATTATCAAACTACACTGAGATCACCAACCGTATTTACCTGTATGATTGTATGTGCATGCATACATATACAACAATATAATGAAGCATATATCCATATAAATATTTATATAACGCACTCACACACATAATTGTGATTGTAATGCGCTTATGAAGTACGCTATTTATTGCAAATACAGTGAAACGATTGTAATCGAAATACGAACCCGAATGGCTAACTAATCTGTTGCTGTGATTTAATTCGGGTATATATGCATGTATGTAAGAATATATATATATATATATATATATATATATATATATATATATATATATATATATATATATATATATATATATATATATATATATATATATGCATGCATATATATGCATATACGTATATATGTATATATATATATATATATATATATATATATATATATATATATATATATATATATATATATATATCTGTATAAATATATATATGTATATGTGTGTGTATTTGTGTATTTGTGTGTATGTATATATCTATATCTATCCACCTCTGTATTTATGTATCGATGTATGTCTATATAAATGTGTGTGCGCGTGTGTTTGTATAAATATATATATATATTTATATATATACATACATACACACACACACGTATATATATATATGTATATATATATATATACATTTGCATATATACATACATATATATATATAAATATAAATATATATATATATATATATATATATATATATATATATATATATATATACATACATAGTTAAGTATGTATGTATTAATTGAATGACAAGGGAACAGGAATTGCAATGGGCTTC
>NC_142942.1:43359439-43384439 GCF_046866305.1 Octopus bimaculoides
TTTCTATCAACTTATACCAATGTATATGCAAGGCGCGCAATTTTAGTTCTGTCTCTGTAATTCATACAATCAATTTACCCACGTATGACTGAAAATAATAACTATAAAATAGCAATTTAGCGAAGAGTAATAATTCAAATAGATCAATTAGAATCATGAATAAATTAAAACTTGTTGTCCAGAATGTTATACACATGCAAATAAATAAATAAAGAGAAATTCTTAAAAAAAGAGAAATTTCCCTGGAGAAAAGTAAAAAAAAACACAAAAAGACAACCTAGCAGTAATTGTAAATGACGTTCAATGAAAAGGGAGAGGTAATTGTTTTTAAAATAATTATAACTGTGACGAAGTTATTTTGCATGGTTACGCAAAATCAGATCATACTTTCCAAGCGAGACAACTATAGACATGTTTTGCTCCGTTAGAACTCACTAGTAAAATATCATAATAAAACTTCAGCATCGTTCATGAGTTGACAAAGATTTTTACACCGAGTTTAAGCTATTATGAATGTTTCTCAGCCAGTATAATTAGCATAATTAGAAAATATAATGAGCGACGCAAATAAATCAAAACGGCAAATAGCATGAATTTGGATGAGTTAAAACGTGACATTTTATATCCTGCATATCGAAGCATCTCTATTAATTAGTAGGCATTAAATTTAGACATCATGTACCTTTGACTTCTCAGTTACACCTCGTCAGTATTGCAAACTATTAACCCGTCGTCGAATATATTATATTTTACAAAACATGATTAATAATTATAATTAACCCACATATTTCAAAATTAATCAAACGTGATCAATTCTCTGATATTTCATGCGTATATTTTGGAGCACAAGAAGTTATTTTACAACTCTAAATATCTTTCTAAGAAGATTTTGACAACATATCATATACATATCATTATCTTTCTCAATCAATACTTTTTGCAGTAATACATGTGTGTATTTATGTATACATAGATGTATATATACATACATATGTGTGTGTATGTGTCTGTAGGTGTGCACTGTGTGTTTTTGTATGTATATACATACATATGTATATATATATATATATATATATATATATATATATATATATATATATATATATGGTGATAGATAGATAAATAAATTGGTGCACGCATCGATGAATGAAGAGAAAAATAGACAAAGACTGAAGGGTGCATAGTCGGATTGTTCACTAGATGTATGTGTGTTTGCATGCATGTATGTATGTATGTATGTATGTATGTATGTATGCATGAATGGATGGATGGATGGATGGATGGATGGATGGATGGATGGATGGATGAATGGGTGGATAGGTAGATCATTCATTGATCGGATGAGAGAATGAGTGTGTGAGTGATCGAAAATGTGCATGGAGGCTGTGTGAGTACGTGCTTAGTTGGAGTCAGGAGATCAAGTAAATGAGTACGTCCATCTGCAAGTCTCTGTGTGTGTGTTCGCAAGGTTGCGTATTTGCTTGAGTGTTTGTATGTGTGTGTGTGTGTGTGTGTGTGTGCGTGTGCGTGTGTGTGTGCGTGTGTGTGTGTGTGTGTGTGTCTTTGTGAGTGTGAGTGTGTACGTGCACGCATATGGCTGTCAGTGCCTATAGAAGGGGTTTAAGTAATTGATCGATGGCAAAAATAAGATCGAAGCAATTGTAGAAAGATGGGAGGAGAAAGGAATGAAGAAAGTAACTAAATAAATATGGAAAGAAAGAAATGAAGGATCGAAAGAGAGAAATAAGGAAAGAAAGCAAATGAAAGAGAAATACAGAAAGAAACTAAACGATAGAAAAGGAAAACCGAATCAAAAGAAAACAAATTCAATAAAAGTACGACGACAGAAAGAAGAAAATCTGAAGAGAAAGATGTAAAATGGAGGTATTGTTAATGTATAAAAGGTAGCGATTCCAAGAAGATGCCAGCCTAAAAGACTGGCTCTGCTCTAAGTTCCAGGAGGACAAATTCCCTAATGGAATCACGACGGATAAAACGGACGTGCGGCAGAAATATTCTTGGGAGACAATCTGACGAGAGAAAAGATGGCGGATTGGACGAACGGACGCTTAATGGATGGAAGTGGTTAGTATGTGGATGTGTAAGGGACGGAGAGAAAGGAGACATTGTGATGGTGGATGGAGGAGAGGTTATGACTAAAGACGAAGATGGTCGTGTAGAAGATAGATACGTAGAGAGAAGGACGGATAGATTATTACATTGCTAGACATATGTTAGCATACACATATATGTATATATATATATATATATATATATATATATATGCAAACACACACTGAAACACACAAGCACACATACACAAGCTAACACACACACGCATATACGCATATATATATATATATATATATATATATATATATATATATATATATATATATATATATATATATATATATATTGCATTTATTGGTGACGGAACTACATAAAGGACTCCAGGGCCCAGGGTTTTATGCCGAAGTTTGACAAGTGCTTCGAAAGAAAACTAGGTTTTTTAGTCTCTTGTGTATTTTCAAATCTTATAAAATTATATGCGTATTTTATGTGCGTGTATGTATATATGTGTGTGTATGTGTGTGTATACGTTTGTGCGTATGTGCGGGACCATATATGCATGCACACTCACACGCACACACACACGCACACACACACACACACGCTCACCCACGCACGCACACTCACAGGCACACACACACGCACACACACACACACGCGCACCCACACACGCACACACACACCCACACACCCACACAGACATGATATACATCTTTGAGTGTACGATTGTGCTTGTGCGATTTTCACTTCTCAATATTTCAACATATTGATCATTTATATAATCTATCTATCTATCTATCTATCTATCTATCTATCTATCTATCTATCTATCTATCTATCTATCTATCTATCTATCAATCTATCTAGCTATCTATCTGCGTCTGTCTGACTGTATATATATATATATATATATATATATATATATATATATATATATATATATATATATATATATATATATATACATACATATATACATATATGTGTGAGTATGTGCATATGTATATATATATATATATATATATATATATATATATATATATATATATATATATATATACATATATAACTATATAACTCCAGTAAGCTGGAGTAATTGGAGTAATTGGAAGATGAAGAGGATGCAATGGAGATACATGCATGATCTCTAGACCTCTTCAGAGATTTACAAATTTCAGTTCATGAAGTTTACAATATAAAAATATTGTATGTATGTAAGTCTGAAGGGTATCTCACTGGTTCACAAGGAAACAGAAATACCACTGTTTCTTCGTGGATGACTTAAAACTTTATGCAAAATATTTCTCCCCACTACTCTAGTTTTTGAATTTTTGTGTATATATATTATCTTCCTTGTCCACAATAATAACGATAGCCTATCATCCCCCCCTCCACTAGATTCATTCATGAACTCCACACGCAACATGGACAAAATGTTTTCTTAAGGAAATACATATTTAAGTAAATTATAATGTCATGGTTAGCGAAAGCGAAACCGGTCGACAAACACAATATAAGATATATTAAAAATTATATTAAAACTATGTAAAGTGTGTGCATTTTCCTTCTTTAATTTCTTATATATATTACAACTCAGCACGTGGGGATAATCGAAATTTCTCCTTTTCTGTTACTATATTTATATGTAATATATATACAAGGACCGATGGCCTAATGGTTAGTGGCAATGGTGTTTCTGGTGCGTTTTTTCTTGAATAAAATACTTCATCTCCTGTTGCTCTGTGAACATCTAAACGCCTCGCGTATGGTATACCGTACACCTGTTCAGGCAACGTCGATTTGATGGATGGAGTCAACTAACGTATATCCCATATATTTGATGACTGTAGAGAAATAACTAGCGCAGACCGTCCAGTGAGACTGGACACTCATACGTTGTCTCCGAAGGGAGGAACAATTACATACATACATACATACATACATACATACATACATACATATATGTGTGTGCTTGCGTGCGTGAATGTGTGTTTGTGACTCTTATTAATAATCAGCTGGAGTAACAGAGTGACTCAAGAGACTTAGCACTTATCAAACTTGTTTCAGGCCAAGGTGTCATATTCTAAGATACCTGCAAGAATGTCATTTCTCTCGATTGTTCTGCAAAAAAATTATATAAACAAGTACAATGTCGTGTGGATAATGCATATTTTTCAAATGTATACATGACAAGTTAGTTAGATAGATAGATAGATAGATAGATAGATATATAGATAGATAGATATAAGACAATCAAAGATGCTGCCAGATCCATATGCTCGTAAGGCCTCATTTGCTAGTTCTGTGTATGTATGTGGCTGTGTGTGAATATGTACACGTGCACTCGAATTATTAGTGAAAGTAGTTTGAACAGAAAACAGAAAAATGAATGAAAAAAAAAAGAATCATATTCTAGATTTTGCGTTGCAAAAGGAGTTTCATCTGAATATTATATTCAGCACAGCCCAGGAGAAAAGGATGACAGAGAGGAATTATTAATATACAGAGAGTGAAATTAAGTTACGATGGAATGAGGCCATTTTATATCGTGCATGCATATATATATATATATATATATATATATATATATATATATATATATATATATATATATATATATATATATATATATATATATACATATATATATATATATATATATATATATATATATATATATATATATATATATATATATTGCCGCTGACACGTAAAAGTGCCCACTACACTCTCGGAGTGGTTGGCGTTAGGAAGGGCATCCAGGTGTAGAAACTCTGCTGGATCAGATTGAGCCTGGTGCAACCAGCCTATTCGCCAGTCCTCAGTCAAATCGTCCAAGCCATGCTAGCATGGAAAGCGGACGTTAAACAATGATGATGATGATGATGATGATGATATATATATATATATATATTTGTGTTGCTTAATATGTTGTTAAAATTGCTTTTTCTTTTCAGATACCATCAGAAAAAGGTAATTAAAATTAAAATGACAGACCTATCGGACTTTCGCAGAGGTCAAATTGTTGGTGCTCGTATGGCAGGAGCTAGTGCAACGAAAGCAGCGGAAATGTTTGGTGTGATGAAAGTCTTTGAGAAAGAAGGTTATATAGGGTTATTCAAATAGAAAGAGCAGATTTCAAATATATTTTTAAAATAAAAGGTAAGAGACACAAACACATTCTACATATTACTTTATAGGGCGGAAGTTTAAATTTTGTAGCTGAACAAATTCAATTGAATGAAGCCTTAAATAAAATAATATTTTAATTTTTGTTTTAATATTTCATTTTGTTGATTTTATTTAAAATTGTATAATGTTCATTTGTGTAATCCTTTAGAAAATGGTGACGCCACAAGAAAAGTCTTTTTGGGTGCTGCAGTTCGAGAAATGCGAATCGATTGTGCAAGTGAAACGTGAATTTCGCCGCCAATTCAATAAAAATGACCTCGTCACAAGCAAATTTACGAATATCATAAAAATTTCACAAAAAAGGGTTTCGATGTTTCGATGTTTGTTGAGCACCACATGGCGCTCATGTTGAGTACATACTACCTTAAAATAAACTTTAAACTTCACCCCTATCAAGAAATATGGAGAATGTGTTTGTGTCTCTTACCGTTTGTTTTAAAAATAATTTTAAAATCTGTTCTATCTTTTTAAATAACCCTGTATGTATATATATATATATATATATATATATATATATATATATATATATATATATATATATATATATATATATATATATATATATATATATAAATTAAAAACGTAAAATTAAAACATAACGTTGCATACAGGTGCTTACAATTACCAAGTATTACCTCTAAAATTTGCTATATATATATATATATATATATATTCGTACATATATATATATGCGTATGTAGGTATGTATGCGTGTATACACACATGTATATATGTATATATATATATATATATATATATATATATATATATATATATATATATGTATGTATATAAGCATGTATATATATAAGCATGTATATATATATATATATATATATATATATATATATATATATATATATATATATGCATATATGCACTCACACATGACGCATATCTTTGTTTATGCGTGTGTGTTTTGTGTGTATATAATGTTTGTGTGTGCATGTGTGTTTTTGTGTATGTGTGTGTGTTCGCACTGCAGTGAGTGTTCTCACTGCAGTGTGCGCGCGCGAGCGTTTGTGTTTATACCAGATCCCATTATTGCATCCATTTATTAATTTTTTTTCTAATGCTTACGTTTCATCGAACTTATCCCTCCCTCTCCATTTCTTTCTTTATTTCTTTCTTTCTTTCTTTCTTTCTTTCTTTCTTTCTTTCATTCTTTCTTTCTTTCTTTCTTTTTGTTTTTTCTCCTTCTCCCTCTGTCAACAACATAAACAAACGCCACCACATTCACCGCCGCCATTACTTCAAGTAAACATCTGAATACATACTGTCGTAACTGTGTGTGTGTATGTATGTGTATGTACATATATATGTATATATATACATGTGTGTATGTATATATATATTTATATATATATATATATATATATATATATATATATATATATATATATATATATATATATATATATATATATATATATATATAAATATAATATATATATATATATATATATATATATATATATATATATATGAATATATATATATACACGTCTATATATCCGCCCTCTCAAATCTCAGCGCCACCACCATTACCGCTCCCACCAACAACATCACCACTACCACCACACCATTACCACCACCACCACCGCTCCTTTCAATAACGCAGTAGCGTGCATCACCTGACAAATTTCGCTGATGGCCGACACGAAATTACACTCAAGGAAATTGTCTCTTGTCATTTTAACGTTGCAATTTCATACGGATATCGGTGCAATGCGAGTGTCTGCGTATTTGTAAGAAAACATGTGAGTGTGGGTACTGATGTCTGTCTGAATGTTTATGCATATGTGCGTTAGTGTGTGGGTGAAGGTCAAAGGGGTGTCATGTGTATGTGATTTGTGGAAGAGACTAAGCTGAGAGGAAGGGGGTGAAAGGAGACGAGAGGGTTTTAAAAATATTTTGGGCCACGTCCAAACCACAGTTCACAATTGTTGGCAACCATGTTGAAATTGGTTTCTGGTTGAAGTCTTTTTGCTTCTGCTAATCGCAAATCGTAATAATTTCATTAAGATTTTCCACTTATATTCTTCCATTCCATCCTTGCTTCATTCACAATGTGTTCCTTTTCTCTCTTTCTCTCTCTCTCTCTCCCTCTCTCACTGTCTTCTCTTTCCTCTCACATTTTTCTCTTTCTCCCCCCCTCTCTTTCTCCTCCCCTCTCTTTCTCACTATTTCTCTCTGTTGCGCTCCTTAAATACATGCACATATATATATATATATATCATAGATATATAATATATATAGCTACTATATATATTATATATGTTATATGTATTATATAAATATATATATATATATATATAATGCGCGCGTGTGTGTGTGTTTTCCACTCTTTCTCTCTTCCTTTTTCTGCCATATGGTTTCCTAGCAACAATCATTTCTTACTCTCTTCCACAGCGCTGCCAATGTGTATATAATAATGACGTAGGCACCGTAGTACCCCCTTTATATACTGACAAATTATACACTATCTAGCGGTACCTGTTTCTAACTAGATGATCTCTGTAGTACCCTGTAGATTCTATTGACAGTCACACAAACTAAATATTTCTCTGTGTTATCTGTATATATTTGTATATATGATACATCATTCCATGATCCCTATTTTCTGCTCAGTATACTCTACACAAATGCAAACTACTATAAAATCGTTTCACTTAGCCTTAGAAATTCCTCGGAGCTAGCTTTATTATGTAACATTCTGCAGTTCCTGTTCAATGTTTGAATGCCCGTATGATGGTAAGTTGTACCTATTAAGGGATCAGTTGGTCCCTAATTATAGGAAAATAAGTCATAATCTACTCAATCGTACTTAAATCTTATGAACTATATACAACCTTATAGCGCTTATTTATAGAGAAGCGAACTCGGTTGATTTGGATTTAAGTAATTTCGTCACCGTTATTCCGTAATTACGGGGTTAAGCTAAGGTATGAACCAGCCACCTCTTGGCTTGTTGAGTGGTGCTTTACTGACTCAGCTACTCATGATTTCGATGTGATAAACAGAGCCAGTAATTGGATTCCAAGTGCCACACAAGTGCGACTACTGTTATCACATCCGGAGACACGCAACTCTTCCTATGTCATATACGAATATATTAAGAGGCAGATATTTCTGGCTAAATATCAACAACATTTGATTCGGAGCCAGCTTTATCTGTGCCTTCTTCCAACGACATCGGAATAAAGAGAGATCGTCCGAAGTTTTAAATAAACGGCAAAGCGATAGATTCAGATAACGAGAGAAAATGTCTGAGATAAGCCGTTACCAAAACATCCCAATCGGTCAGCTAATTCTGGAAATAATCTCATTTACATCCATTTTAGAATGGCGACGAATTCCTTGTCAGTTTCTTGCAAAACGCGCATAGTATTGAAATACGCATGCGCTAGTTAAAATATGGAAATCAAAATTACATTCTGTTTCCTCTGGATTTTTTCCGTTTATTTTATATTTGTTGGCCTGCAGCTTGACTTGCATTTTTCAGTTTTCCAGCAATGGAGTTGGGTAGGATGCTTTGGAAGCGTTAATCTTGTTTGAAATGTCACCATAATGAGACTACTATAACAGATGACATTTTCTTTTTCCTTACAATTTTTAACTCGCCATTAAGACTTTAATATTTGGTTATACACAAACTAACACGGATTTCTATATAGATAGGTATCTTTCTTTCTAAGCATGTTATCTACGTATATACTCTTTTACTGTTTTACCTTTTATGACAGTCATTTCACTGCGGCCATGCTTTGGTTTTAAAACCTCGTACTTGACAACCGGCGTGGGTTTGCTCGTGACTAAGCGGATGGACGAAAGAGTTCGATAGAATAAGTACGAGCTTTAAGAAAGACACTTACTAGGGTCGATTCATTTGACTAAAATTTCTTGTAAAAGCGGTACCTCAGAATGACCGCAGTCCAATGACTTGGGCAAATGTCTTCTACTATAGCCTCGGGCCGACCAAAGCCTTGTGAGTGGATTTGGTAGACGGAAACTGAAAGAAGCCTATTGTGTATATATATATATATATATATATATATATATATATATATATATGTATGTATGAGTGTTTGTGTGTCTGTGTTTGTCCCCCTAACATCGCTTTACAACCGATGGTGGTGTGTTTACGTCCCCGTAACTTAGCGGTTCGGCAAAATAGACCGATAGAATAAGTACTAGGCTTCCAAAGAATAAGTCCTGGGGTCGATTTGCTCGACTAAAGGCGGCGCTCCAGCATGGCCGCAGTCAAATGACTGAAACAAGTAAAAGAGTAAAAGAGTACTATAAATAACTTCTAATCTTTGTGTGTGTATGAATATGTTATACTATTTTATCCTCTGAAGTCATAAGCACTGTGGTGTGTATGATGTCTATACATGCAGAAACCTGTATTCACAATTGTTCTCGTACCTTCAGACAACCAAACGATTATCTCCTTAATAGCTTGTGAAATTCGAAGAACTATTGATGTTGTTAGATTATCGCCCTTTCTAACTTGCAGTAGACTGCAATTATCACAAAGCATTAGTTTAGTATTCTCTCGAAAGAAAGTTAATATTAGTAAAACAAGAACTGAAATTTGCATGCCATTCGCCAAAGATTTACTTGTGTTCATATGTATATATTTATGTGTTTGTGTGGTTTACATATCAACGGATAGACAGACAGAGAAATAGAGATAAATAGATAGGCATGTATTTGCATTAATAAATAATTAGATAGATAAATAGGTAGATAGATAAACACATACATAATTAGATAGATAGATAGATAGATACATAGATAGATATATAGATAAATAGGTAGATATTTAGAAATATACATTGATTATTTGATTGATGGCTAGATATATTGGCTCAGTGATCGATTAATTGGTTGATTGATCTTTGATAGATAAATAAAAGTGTTTTTAATTAATTATGAATACATAGAACGATAGGCGGAGAATAGAGAGTTATTGGCATAATTTAACATAATCATACTTAAAATTAGCAACACTTACATATTGAGATGCAGACATACATATACTCATAGACGCACGCACGCACGCACACACACTCACATTCACATAATCACACACACACCCACACATACACACACACAAGCATTTAAACATGCATGTGTAGGTCTCTGTGAATGTGAAAACTTGCGAGTGAAGTTTTAGGTTTCTATATATTATTATGTGAGTATATGTGTATGTGTGTGTTTGCGTGTGTTAAGACACACATGCCTTACACACAGAACTACACACACACACATCTATCTCTCACTCTGTCTCGTTATATATATACATACATATATATATATATATATATGTATATATATATATATACACATATATATAATATATATATATATACATATATATATACATATGTATACATATAAAGATATATATTTATATACATGTACGTATATATATATATATGTGTGCATGTGTGTGTGCATCTAAATATATATATATCCATGTATGTGTACGTACTGGAATGAGAGAGGGCATAGATAATAAGAGTATGGTGGTGGTGATAGTAGTAGGTGGTGGCGGCGGCGGTGACGGATTATCGATAAAACACCAATTACATTTTACAAATATTCAACGTTTATATTTACGTCTTCAACAAAAGGATTTCCCTGAGTGTATACAATATTATATACATACAACCCGCCACCCACTAATATATATATATATATATATATATATATATATATATATATATATATATATATATATATATATATATATATATACATACATACATATATATTTACATACATATATATGTACACATACATTTATATTTACATACATACATACATATATATGTATATATATATATATATATATATATATATATATATATATATATATATATATATATATATATTTGTGTATATATATATATATTTGTATGTATGTATATGTTCAAACACACCCCATATATAAATATATGTGGTGTAGACTTCCTTTTGTGTTCTTGACTTTTGTATACGCATTTCTTCATTGTCATACAAATTTACACATGAATATGTATCACCATATTACGATTTATACTTGTGTACGGACAACATAAATATAATACTATACGTGTATGAGTGTGAATGTGATTGTGTATGCGTAGCTTATTTCATATACATATAAATATATATTTACATACACGCGCGCGCGCATACACACATGCATAGATACATATATACTGGTACATATTCATAAGCACATGCACACACACAAACACACACACATGTATTTATATATATATACATATAAATGTGCTTGTATATATAAATATATATGTATACATATATGTACGTGTGTGTATGTATTCAAATATACACACACACACACATACACAATCACAAGTGTATGATGTGAGTGTATATAAATGGATATGTTAACTTTTTCTTTCATAAATATATCTGAACGTATATATATTTGTAGAGACGCACATGCATACATAGTACATACATACATTACATACATACATACATACATACAGATATACCTACATTACATACAAACATATATATATATATATATATACATTACATACGTACATGCGTTCACATTACACACAACCATACATAGATACATTCATACATTACGTACAAACATACATATATGCATACATACGTACGTCCGTACATCCATCCATCCATCCATGCATACATACATACATACATACATACAATCATGCTTACATATATACATACATTCATACATACATACATACTTTCATACATTACTTACAAACATACATACATACATACATACATCCATACATACATACATACATACATACATACATGCATACATACATCCATACATACATACATACATGCATACATACTTCATACATACATACATACATACATACATGCATACATCCATCCATCCATACATACATACATACATGCATACATACATGCATACATACATACATACATGCATACATACATACATACATACATACATACATGCATACATACATACTTCATACATACATACATACATCCATCCATCCATCCATCCATCCATCCATACATGCATACATGCATACATACTTCATACATACATACATACATACATGCATACATACATACATACATACATACATGCATACATACATACATACATACATGCATACATACATCCATCCATCCATACATACATACATACATGCATACATACTTCATACATACATACATCCATCCATCCATCCATACATACATACATGCATACATACATGCATACATACTTCATACATACATACATACATACATCCATACATCCATACATACATACATACATGCATACATACATACATACATACATACATGCATACATACTTCATACATACGTACAGCCACCCACACCGAAAACACGCGACTTCGCACCAGACTCTAATAGAAATCGCCAATATTTATTTCTGCAGTGAACCAAACTGTCAGTTTCGTTGACGGTGGTATCCTCTCTTATTGAAATGAAATCCCCTGTCATGTTGTTTGGCAGACTGAGAAAACGTGTCTAACACCAAAAACTATCACAAAGGCAAAACGCTAAGTTACGAACGGACGCCTCTTCTTCGTGTCCACTCCCTAAACTTATATCATTTGGATAAATAGCTTGACAGTTGTTTTACCGTCGTCAACCCGGGTGACATTTGTTCAGTTTTCCTTCTTCTAACGTCACATCTTAAACTATTTTTAAGTAATTTCTCATCATTTTAGCTTTCATAGGTGAGACAAGGTGTCGCTGGACTACGTTGACCTACCTAGATATTCTTTTCCTGTCGGTCTGTTTGTCTTTCTCGCTCCTTTGTCTGTCTGGCTATCAGTCTGTCTCTCTGTCTGCATCCATTTATGTATGTACCTATATACGTATATATGTACCTATCTATCTATCTATCTATCTATCTATCTATCTATCTATCTATCTATCTATCTATCTATCTATCTGTCTGTCTGTCTGTCTGTTTGTCTGCCTGTCTGTCTGTCTGTCTATTATTCTCTCTCTCTATGTGTATACATAATTGTCTATATTGATTTAAAATTAAGGCAAAATATGATAATTCTAGAGAAATGGTAATGAGAAGCTATTCTTTTATTCTTTTATTCTTTTGTTCTTTTGTTCTTTTGTTCGGTTCAATCATTTGACTGTGGCCGTGCTGGAGCACTGCCATAAAAAGTTTTAGCTTAGCAAATCGACCCCAGGACTTATTCTTTGTAAGCTTAGTACTTATTTTATCGGTCTTATTTGCCAAACAGCCAAGTTACTGGCATCGGTTTTCAAGCAATGGCAGGGGAACACAGACAGACAGACAGACAGACAGACAGACACATACACATGCACACACGCACATACACGCATACACACACACACACACACGCACACACACATATTTATGTGTGTCTGTGTTTGTTCCCCGCCATCGCTTATATATATATACAACGGGCTTCTTTCAGTTTCTGTCTACCAAATCCTCTCGCAAGGTTTGGTCGACCCGAGGCTATAGTAGAAGACACTTGCCCAAGGTGCAACGCAGTAGGCCTGAACCAAGAACCGTGTTGCTTGTTTAAGCAATTTTATTAAAAATTTTGGCGTGTTCAGAATAAAAAAAGAGATATTTTAAAATGTATTATCTAAATTCAGTCTGTAAGTTGAACAATGAAAATGTGCAAGACTTTTCCTAACTTCAGTTCCTCCATTTATTGCAGTTCATATCGATATGTGTGTTTATGAAACTGTGAAGGCATATAGCTTTGTGGTTAAGAATGTTCCATTCGCAATCATAACATTGTATGTTCAATTCTTAAATCACGTAAAACTGTTGTATCTTCTAAGAAGTTATTTCAATTGAAGTTGCTTTTGTTCACTCACGTACAAATGATTACCAGCCCCGTACTAGTGCAGTTCCCTGTGCTGCGAGTTCAAATTGTCAGAGAATTTAGAGAGACTCTACGTTCACGACTCTTAAATCAGTGGAAACATCGATGATATTACCAAGAATTTTGTGTAGGCTTCTGACGGTTGTTTTTTTTTTTTCTTTTACAAAACACTGGAAAATGGTGTCTCTATGTTTAACCCTTGTCATATTCTCAAGAACTCAAGGTTATTTTTTGGAACATATTCCTTTAGGGCTGTTCAAATTTTTGTTAATGCAATATTTTTCTTTCTGTTTACTACAAACCAATGAAGATCCAGCAGACTTATGATCGAGAATATTCTAACTATGGCCATCACTCATTCTTAAAGATAATCGCGACTAAAATTAACGTAGTTTATAGTTTAAAACGGCTACACGCTCAAACAGCCACGATGTGCAACGCCATTGTCATGTCGTTGTGGTTGGCTATGCTGCTGATGATGGGGATCATGGTGATGATGGAGATGATGACGGTAGTGATTGTTGTCATGGTGGTACTGTTTTTTTTGTTTGTTTGTTTGTATTAATGTAATTGATTTTGCTGATGACGACTACGACGACGACGACGACGTCTATGACGGGGATGATTATAGTTATAGAGAGAGAGAGGTTTGATTATAGTAGTAAAGATTGTAATGATGTATGATTGCTGACGACGATGATGATGGTGGTGTTTCTGTGTTTTTGTTGTTATTGTATTTTGTTGATGTTGGTGTTGTTGTTTTTTGATGTTTTTATTGTAGTTGTTGATGATGGTGATGGTGATGGGGAAAGGATGGTGTGTAGTTGTTGATGCTGTGGTTGCTTTCATCGTCGTTGTCGCCGTTGTCGTCATCATCATCATCATCGTCATCATCATCATCATCGTCATCATCATCATCATCGTCATTCATCATCGTCATCGTCGTCATCATCATCATCGTCGTCGTTGTTGTTGTGGTGGTGGTTGTTGTTGTTGTGGTTTTTGTTGTTGTTGTTGTTGTTGTTGTTGTTGTTGTTGTAGTAGTAGTTTTTGTTGTTGTTGTTGTTGTTGTTGTTGCTATATACCTCAATAATAGATTTGTTTGTGTTGTAATTTCGGATTATAAAACTTTGAAGTATTTCTCTATGAAGTTACACTTTCAGAGTCTCGAAATCCATTATGATTCACACAATCACACACAAATACACGCAATCACACACACACACACACATACACACACACACACACACACACACACACACACACACACACACACACACACACATACACACACGCACGCACACACACATATATATATATATGTATATATAATTCAGTGTAAGCTTTTATGTTTCACACACACCCGTACATATACAGTCATACACAATTATATGTGTATAATCTGTTGCGTATGCGAGTCTGTGTATGTGTGCGTAAGTCGATACGTGTATGTATGACTGAGAGTGTGTGAGTGCTTACATACGCAATTTTTAAGCCAGTTTCCTTTTTTCTTTAAAGCAAGTTGTACAAGTTCGATAGACACGGAAATAAGTTTTATGTAATATTTCATGTTGCAAAGATCAATAACAAAACAGAGAAATCAATGTCTTTGTGCCTTTCCATACATACAACTAAATCTTCTTGTAACGGCTGGATTTGGTGGCAAATCTCAACATTTTAGTTAAATATTTATGAGAGAGAATCTTCGAGAAGGCAGCAATTCTAATGAAATCTTCTCCAGTCCAACACACTTTAGAGACACTCATGTGTTGTGTCTTCTCTTATTGCCTTGTTTTTATTCTTCCTTTTACAAGCTAAACCATTGGATTTCTGAAAAGTTCTGCATCTAAAGAGATGTTTGACTGTTTCGAAAGTCTATGGATTTTTAAAGTCTTATCCTTTATCAAGTTATCGTTCATGAAACTTGTGTATGCATAAAAGCGCATGCACATATATACATACGTACAGATGCATGTATGACTACATGCATGCATGTTTGTATGTATATATCCATGTATGTATATATACATGTATGTATATATGTATGAATGTATGTATGTATATGTATGTGGTTATGTGTGCGTGGGTTTGCGTGTGAATGTGTGGGTGTTCGGTACATATGTGAGGTATCTTGTGTGTACGCTTAAAGGTTATTTGGGTATACAAAATATCATGTAAGAATATATGTGCATACTCACACAGACATACAGACACACATGTAGGCAGGGATATACAACACATATACAAAGACAAGTATGCATATTCAAATAAATACACACACAAATATAACTTTTATACTCGCAAATTGTTTCCTTATGCAAAGAAGAAAATAGAACTCAAAAGATAGGTATATATATATACGTAGGTATACATACATACATACATACATACATACATACATATACATATATATATATATAGATAATATTAGAGGTATAGAAAAAATAGCAAAGTGCCAGTGCTAGAACCTAGACATTGATTTACAAAGATTATAGAAGGTTCGGGTAAAATGTATCCCAGCAATTATATGTATATTAGGAACTATCCCTAAAGGTTTGAACAGAACATAGAGGAAATAGGCCTAAAACGAAGTTTAGTACAGCTGCAGAAATTAGGGACAGCTAGGACACTTAGGAGGGTTCTTTGCATCTTAAGGTTACTTGTAGCCGGATGTTAGGAATTTGTCTTTCCAAACAATTTGATCTGCTGTGTTTATATGAATCATCATAATAATAATAATAATAATAATAATAATAATCATAATCATAATAATAATAATAATAATAATAATAATAATAATAATAATAATAATAGTGTTATCATGTACATTGTTGTTTTGTCTTGGTATAAAAAGATGGGCTACAGCAAATATTCCGCTCTATACCACAGATTTGCTTGTCAGTTGTTTGACCTTAACCAGTTGAGCATGTCCCTTGGTGGCTGACGATATGTACATCTCTGATCCTGAGCAGAAGTAGTGGGGGAGCATCATAGCCATGTGTTGAGAGGAATTCTTTGGGGTTTGGATAATTCACGTTTGGAAACATGGGTGTTTTGCTCAACATCCTTAAACAAACCTTATTCAGGGACCTTTTGAGCGGGTTGGGCTACTCGACCTGAAGAAAATTGTAACTGGGTCCCACCTGCGAGGTCATGCGCTGTTTATGTTGATATGAGATCACCATGACACGCACATATGGTTGTGATGCATGTGCCTAGTGTATCCTTACAGACGGGTAGTCATGATGGGTATATTGAGCTTCGTATATTTTAACCCCAGTGTCACTTTGATGGCATGCCCTGCTCTCTCACTCAATAATGATAATAAAATATTCCCTGATGCAGTACGAGGCAGTGGCTCTCATGGTTTCTCATCTAATAATAGTTGGGGACGGGATGAGTCGATTACATCGACCTCACTACTTATCTTATCGACCCCGAAAGGATGACAAGCAAAGTAAACATCGGTGGAATTTGAACTCGGAACTCAAAACCGGATGAAATACCACTAAGCATTTTGCCCCACATGCTAATGTTATTGCCAGCTCATTACCTTAGTAATAATAATAATAATAATAATAATAATAATAATAATAATAATAATAATAATGAGAAGAAAAATAATAGTAGTAGTAGTAGTAGTAGTAGTAGTAGTAGTAGTAGTAGTAGTAAGTGTTTCTCTCGGCTATTCGATAGCATTCCATCTTCCTGTTAAAAGTTACCGTCTACAAGAGTAAACTAAATTTCGCGTTCTGACATGCGCGAAACTATGATTAATGACAGCGGAAGTCAGTGGACATCATTCATTCTAGCTTTCAGCAACTAACTCTCCGTCACCCCCTCTCTCACTCTCTCCCCTCACCTTGTCTATCTATCTATCTATCTATCTATCTATCTATCTACCTATCTATCTATGTATCTATCTATCTAGCTAGCTAGCTAGCTAGCTAGCTACCTATCTATATTTCTATCTGTCTGAATGTCTGTCTGTCTCTCTCTTTCCCTCTCTCTCTTTCTCTCTCTCTCTGGATATATATATATATACATATATATTTATATCGCATTGTGTGCGCGCGCTTATGTGTCTGTGTATTATATACATACATATATATATATATATACATATATATATATATATATATATATATATATATATATATATATATATATATATATATATATATATATATATATATACTACGCGCATACAGACACCTGCCTTCGAATTAACCCGTGTTCGCGATACTTCATCCTATTTCACCTTATAGTACATCTTGACACAGACACAGCACTAAGTCAGGTCAGCTGATGCATTTTATTGTTACTACTACTACTACTACTACTACTACTACTACTACTACTACTACTACTACTACTACTTTTGTTGTTGTTGTTATCCTTGCTGCTCTTTACCTTTTCTCAAGTGAGGTTGCAGTCGTTTTTTTTTTCTTTCTGTTGTCGTTTGTAGTTTTCTCGCTGTCATGGTCGATGTTCCCGTTTTATTGGTTAATGCAGTTGTTATTGTTATGGTCGTCGTTCTTTTTTTTTCTTTTTTTTTTTTGACCATTTGACATGAAGCTGCCTTTAACCACTTAAGGAAAAACCAACGTGAGTAACGCTAGATAAAAACTGACGCGAACCCATCAACCCTCGGAACCCATTCTCTTTTGTTCCATACACACGGCGCACAAGGTCACGTTGAACATCTTATAGCTCGAAATTTACACAGTGCATAGTTCAATATATCACCCCCTCTGAGTGCCACTGTCACCCGTTGCGGGCTTTTGCTTAGACGAACCCAAGTCTTTCATCAACCTACCCATTTACCTACTGACATTATTTTTACCTAACTTACACTGTAATTTCTACATTACACACGATTGCCCTCTAACATAATTACCACTACTGCATCAACCACCACACAGACCACTGTTACCATCATCACGACAAACGTCACTCACACAACCGATGTTACCATTAGCGTCGGCATCACACTCACCACAAAAGTAGTCTATTAGGAATGAAAACCTGATGACCACTCCACTTCATCTTTATCGACGTTAAGATATACGGATGATAAAATGCAACGCCTGCTGACCTTTCTCCCTTTCGTCTTTTGCATATTCTTGAAACCTTTAACCTTTCCTACCAAAAACTTAACAGACATAAAATATTAATATAAATAAAATATCAAAGAAAAAACAAACAGTCAAAACAAAACACGTCCGACACGAGGCGAGCGAAGGTTTCGAAACAAGAGGCAAGAATTGAAGCCCGCTGCAAACGGTCAATGTGAAGTACTTAAGTGTGTTGGTCAGATAATGAATGATACCCTAATGATCGCTGGACAACAACAATAGATTAAGGAGCATTTACGGGGAAGCAACATTTGCTTAGCTTTTCGTTGTTGCTGTTGTAGTTGCTTCTGCTATTATTATTATTATTATTATTATTATTATTATTATTGTTGTTGTTGTTGCTGTTGTTAGTGGCAAATTTACGTTTTTAGCAAGTATTTTGAATTCTTTTGTTGTTGCTTTTTGCTTTATCTTTTTTTGCTGTTGTTTTTAATTATGTCCATTCAATTGAAAGCCGTCCACTGGTAAATGACCGCAGTTATATCATAGGCCTGAATCCATTAAGCTAATTGTCTGTTTCGTACTGACCACATCCACACACGTCGCACCTATTTGTTTGTGTCTCAGCTTGTTATTTTTTTCGTGTTTTCTCTTTCTCACTCTCTCTTTCTCTCTCTCTCTCTCTCTCTCTTACTCTTACTCTCTCTCTCTCTCTCTCTCTCTCTCTCTCTCTCCCTCTCTCTCTCTCTCTCTCTCTCTCTCTCTCTCTCTCTCTCTCTCTCTCTCTCTCTCTCTCTCTCTCTCTTGCAGGAAGCATAACGATGGAGGTTGCGTGAGACTGGTATGTGCATATGTGTATGTGTTTACTCACGAAAATTACTTAATACAAATTAGTTAAGTTTATATTTTTCGTTGTACCACATAGGCGTAGGAGTGGCTGTGTGGTAAGTAGCTTGCTTACCAGCCTCCGGGTTCAGTCCCACTGCGTGGCACCTTGGGCAAGTGTCTTCTGCTATAGCTTCGGGCCGACCAAAGCCTTGTGAGTGGATTTGGTAGACGGAAACTGAAAGAAGTATTACGGGAATTGTTAAAGGAATTGTTACGGAAATTGTTAAAAAAAAAGAGATCGAAGAGCGAAAATTGTTAGGAAATATCATTTGTGTGATAGAGCGAGCGCGTGTGTGTGTATGTCGGTGTGTGTGAATGGTTCAGTAGTTATGGTGTTCGGTTTACGATCGTAAGGTGGTGAGTTGTGTCCTTGAGCAAGGCGCTTTATTTCGTGTTGTTCCAGTCCACTTAGCTGGCAAAAGGGAGTTGTAATTAAAAGAGCCAGATTTGTCACACGCTGCGCCATGCTGAATTTCCCTAAGAACTACGTTAAATTCTATGGAGTACTAAACAACTTTCACTTTAATTTCAGGAGCAGGTTGTTCCGTTGATTAGATCAACTGGAACACTCATCGTCGTAATCGACGGAGTGTCCTTTTGTGAGCATGTGGGAGAGAGAGAGAGAGAGTGAGAGAGAGATACAGTGTGGGAGGTTGCGGGGGAGGCTTTCTGCTTCTGAATTTGGCTTTTTCAATGTGTTTACTTATTCTTAAAAGTTTCAGAGAAATGTCAATGTTCCCTTTCTCTTGTTAAGATCCATTACACGCGGACAGGTACACACACACATACATACACACATACACACACACACGTACACATACACACACACACGTACACATATACACACACAGGAACACTCATTCACGGACTCACATATACAGGAATATGGGAAAGTCAAGTAGATGTTTCATTTCTTATTCTTCAGATTTTTCCATACATAGTCGACTCTCATCCACCGAACGCTATAAAAGCTTCTCTAATTTACCAAATTCTTTCCTTGTTTTCCTGATGTCGCAATATCTACATCAGAATTCTTTCAGAGATATTCAGTTAATCAAAACTTTCCAATTACGATCTTATCGCGTGTTGTGATATTCTAGACATATACTGCACACACAAACACATACGGGTAGGCACACAATACGCAGATCCTCTTACACATGCACACAAACACACACGCATGCGTTAGCCTTGTGTTCATATATGTATGCGTCTGTATAAAATATTTTCTGCTGGATTTCATGTTACTCTAGGTTATGTGGGTGTGTATATGTGTGTGCATGTGTGCATGTATGTATGTTTGTGTGCATGTCCGATTTTACCTTTTTTAAAGAATTGAATGAAATTTAATAGTATTTTAGAATGTCTAATGGAATTAAAAATTATTTTTATGCATTTGTGTACATTTAAACCAATTAAATATTATTTTATAGAATAATAGAATAAAAATTTCTTTGATTAAAACCCTTTCTAACATGGAAGTATTCAAAGAGCATTTGAGGCACATAATGCTTTATGAGTACAAAAAAGGAAACTCTGCAGCCGAAGCGACTCGAAACATACACTCAGTTTGTGGGAGAGAATGCTTGAATGGAAGAACTTGCAGAAGATCGTTTTCAAAATTCAGAAGTGGAGATTTCAGCCTTAAATATGAAGATCAAACAGGATGTCCAGTTGAATTTGATGATAAGCTCTTTGAGGCATCATTTGAAGAAAATCCTGCATTATCAGTTGAAGAATTGGCAATAAAGCTTAGTTCAAACCGTACAATTGTTCATCGCCGTCTTCAACAACTTGGAAAGATTCCTAAATTTGGAAAATGTGTGCCTCATGAATTGTCCGAAAGCAACCACAAATTCCGAGTTGAGATCTGATCTTCTCTCCATTCTCGTGAACTCATTTCAACCTTTTTTGGATAGACTTGTGACTGGTGATGAAAAATGGATCTTCTATCGAAATGTTAAACGTTGCAAACAGTGGCTTGGTAAAAAAGAAAAAGCTCAACCAAAACCGAGAAGGGAATTTGATGGAAAAACGGTTCTTCTCTGTATCTGGTGGGATTGGAAAGAAGTAATTCACTTTGAATTGTTACCACCTAATGCAACAATCAATGCTCAAGTCTACTGTCAGCAATTAGAGCGTTTGAACCCGCTTTACTGAATCGAAAAAGGAGTGATGTTTCATCAGGACAATGCGCAACCCCACACTGCAAAGATCACATCACAGAAGATCGAAGAGCTTGGTTGGAAAAAAATTCCTCATCCACCTTATTCGCCTGACCTTGCTCCTTCTGACTACCATTTGTTTCGTAGTTTACAGAATCATTTCGGGGACACAACTTTCGGAAGCCAGGAGAAGGAGGTCGAAACTGACATTTCAGAGTTCTTTGCTTTGAAACCAAAAGAGTCGCCGGCGTGAGCACGATCCATACCATCATCAGAGCCAACACCACAAATACCAACAACACCAGCACCAGCACCAGCACCAGCACCACCAACACCACCAACACCATCACCACCACCACTAACAACAGCAACACACCCCATATCAACTACTACTACTACTACTACTACTACTACTACTACTACTACTACTACTACTACTACTACTATTAGCCCATCATCACCATAATTGCCACCTCGATAAAATCTACTGCAGCCTCCACTATCACAATCAACACTAGCACAGCCATCGATGTCACCGCCATAACTACTATCAATCACCACTATTACTACGGTCTCTACTATCATCACCACACTACCTCCTACATCCCCGACGCCACAACCACTGCTTACAACTACCAAATCCCACACGACCACGACGATGACTACCACTACCGCCACCACCGCCACCATCATTACCAATGCTACCCCACCATCACTATCACCACTAGAATATCACCAGCACAACGACGACCACCATCACTACTACCATCATCACGACAGCCACCCTAACGCTACCACGAACATCTCTACCACCACCACCACCACCACCACCACCGCTGTTACCCATTTCTAGTGTTGAACTTTGGTCAATTACGTTGACAATGCTTCAGGCAAGGATCAAATACGCGGAGCCACACAAGGTTTATTTTCGTGAGGGAAATCATGAAAATTTCGGAGAAATATCACCGTGTAGTTGCTGCAGTATAACATAGCCTGAGGTGGTGGCGGTAGTAGTAGTAGTAGTAGTAATATTGATGGTGATGGTGGTGGTGATGGTGGCGGTGGTGAAAACGGTAGTAGCGATGAGAGTGTTGGAGGTAGTACTGGTGGTGGTGGTGGTAATCGTGGCAGTAGTAGTAGTAGTAGTAGCAGCAGCAGTATTAGTAGTAGTAGCAGTAGTAGTAGTAGTAGTAGTATTAGTAGTAGTAGTAGTAGTAGTAGTAGTAGTAGTAGTAGTAGTAGTAGTATTGGTGGTGGTGATGGTGGTGGTGGGGAAAACGGTAGTAGAGATGAGTGTTGGAGGTAGTACTGGTAGTGGTGATGGTAATGGTAGCAGTAGTAAATGGAGTAGTAGTAATAGTAGTAGTAGTAGTAGTAGTAGTAGTAGTAGTAGTAGTAGTAGTAGTAGTAGTAGTTGTTGCTGTAGTAATCGTAGTATTAGTGTCGGTAATGGTAACGGTTGTAGTGTTAGTAGCGGTAGTAGTGCTGAAGGTCGTATTAGTTAGTTGTAGCTGTTTGATTCTATTAATCGTGTGCGGTAGTTGTCTGAAATGATTTTTAATTGTTAACAGTTGAAGTTCAGAAGATGGTAGTAGTAGTAGTAGTAGTAGTAGTAGTAGTAGTAGTAGTAGTAGTAGTAGTAGTAGTAGTAGTGGTAATGATGCAGCAATGTTGTACTAGTTATCCTCGTCTCTAATATTTCTATATTATACAGGTATTTGTGACGTTTGAGTTTATACAGGCTTTCATAATGAGAAACATGATTTCATAGTGAGAAACATGATTTCATAATGAGAGACAAGATATGAATATCCTTGAAGGCAATGTCCTTACTAATAATGCGTCTCAGATTTTTGTACGAAGGTAGTAATTTTGGCGGGGTGGGGGGGTTGTAAGTCGGTTACATCGACCCCAGTGCTCAACTGGTACTTATTTTAGTGACCTCGAAAGGAATGAAAAGGCAAAGTCGAACTTAGCGGAATTTGCACTCAGATCGTAAAGACGGACGAAAAAACGGCCTGCTAACGATTGTCCCAGCTCACCGCTAAGCCTAACCCTAACCCTAGTAAAGAACATGTGGCCGTTTCCCCGGTTTCTCTGGCGTGCATATTCCTCCCCTGGACAAAACTCCGGTCTTTTGTAGGATTAGTCATTGTATATGAGCTGAATAGACTGGAGCAACGTGAAATGAAGTGTTTTGCCCAAGGACACATCACATCGCCCGGTCCAGAAATCGAAACAATCTTAACCCATTACCTACCAGTGATCTCATATGAGATCACTTAAAAATTACAAACTTCGTAATTATCTGTCAATATTTACACATATCTAACCTTTTTGCTATATCTACTAAGTATATTTCTCTGATATTCAAATGAGGTTTGCCAATTTTTCCATTATCCATTCCTAAATTTTAGGCCTTGAGCCTTTACTAGAAAGAAATATTATTATTATTATTATTATTATTATTATTATTATTATGTTATTGTCTTTGCACAGCTTCTAACGCTGGAGTAGTACTACGGTGTCAGCTGTTCACGACCAGTGAACTAAGGTAACACCCATTATTTTTCGAGCACCAACAGGAGTATTCGAGCGGTTCCAAGCAGTGCTATATTCTGAAAGTGCTCCACCCTTATTGCAGCCCCTATTTGTTCCATGTACTTCTCAAGATTTTTACTCAATGTTCCCAGGGCTCCGACA
>NC_142942.1:43394439-43399439 GCF_046866305.1 Octopus bimaculoides
TTTCTCCCTAGAATGAAGGCGGGAAATATATGCAGTGATATACATCTGGAAATTCCTGGAAAGCCTTGTACCAAACTTGGGCATTGAAAGTTACTCAAACAGCACTGCATAGTGCTAAAGATCCCAGCTTCCCCATCCATCAAAATACAGGACCCGATACTGGAAGAGCTTGGGTTTCAAGGGCCCACAGCTCTTCAATATCCTTCGAAATGCCTGAGAGAGCTGCATGGTGCAGATGAAAGTGTTCTTAAAATAAAACTGGATCTCTTCTTGAGAAGGGTTCCAGACGAACCTACGGCATGAAACACAGATAAGGGCAGCAGCATCAACCTCCCTCATTGAATAAATGTCACATATCGGAGGTGGTTTCAGATAATGGTGTAGTACATTCAACGGTGGTGTCCCAGCATGACCGCAAATTTGAAGCTGAAATATTTTAAAAGAATTTTTAAAGATTTTGTTTTCTTAGACTCATGTATTATATTTGTGGAGACACGTGGTTCAGTGGTTAGAGCAGCTGACTCGCGGTCGAGGGATCTCGGGTTCGAATCTCCGACCGGGCGAGGTGTGCGTATATGAACGAAACACCTAAACTCCACGCGGCTCCAGCAGAAGGTAATGGGGAACTTCTGCTCACACTTTCGCCACAACTTTCTCTCACTCTTTCCTCCTGTATCTAGAAGATGACCTGCGATGGACCGGCGTCCGTTGCAGGCGGGTAACCTATACGCCAATGAAACCGGAAAACCGGTCCTTATGAACGAGACATGGCTCAAGAAGAAACAAACAACGACATGTATTACTTTAGCGAATCGATTATCTATGCGTATATTGGTAGAGAGTATGACATTTGTTCATCAGAGTGAAAGGCATAAAATGCTGACTCATCATGGGAGTGCATCCACGTATTTGTATATATATATATATATATATATATATATATATATATATATATACATAAATTTCATTCCTCTGTATCTAGAACACTGCTTGATAAAGCCATTGAGTTTGTTAAATCATATGTCGGTATTGACCCTACTGACCTAGATTTTATCAGGCATGCTTAATTAAGGATTACCATTGATAAAAAAGTCGCATAGTGACGAAGTACTTGATGTATCTATGGGGTCGTACGATAGTGCTTTTGTGATCTTGAGGTTTATTTGTATGAAACACATTAAGATCTAAGTAGCCATCTCATGATGCATGATGGTCACACCCTTTATAGATTTGGTTTACAATTTATTTCTACCTTAAATCAATTAGGCCTTGAAATTACAGTAGCTACTAACCTGTCTGTATCTGAACACCTCCTCGTATACACCTTTCCATACACCTAATGAGGACTCGTCTATATACATAAACAATATTGCCATCCCACTGTAATTTTTAAAAACCTGATAGATGATATTAATAACAGAGTGTCTGACCTCTCTCCCTCTAAAGAAATTTTTGAGAAAGCAGATTCCTACTATAAAAATTCGCTTTAAAGATAAATTAATATATAACCTCTCTAATATTAATCAGAAGAAAAATAGTAGACCTAAAAATTGACCAAAGATAATTATTTGGTTGACCCCTCTTTGACCCTTTTTTTATAAAAACTAACATAGGTAAAAAAAATTTCTGTTTCCCCTAGGCAAGCACTTTGCAGTAACTTGCAGATACAGGAAAATATTTAATAGGCGTTCTGTAAAATTATATCGTATAACTGCTGTCCCAATATGAAGAGCATCATTATATATAGAGACAGACAGACACACACAGACACACACAGACACACACACACAGACACACACACACACACACACAGACGCATACACACACATACGCACACACACGCACACACACACTCACTCACACTTGTTATATGTTTTTGAAATATTTTAAAGAATAGAATACTATAATAGTCGGCCGGTTTCTATGCTTTAAAGTATATTAAAAATATTGAAATTATAAGCATTTTCTTTCTATTATCAGATATTCTTTCACTACAAGTCACCACGGGTGGAAAATTGCTGCAATGAAATTCAATCTTAATATATATATATATATGTGTGTGTGTGTGTGTGTGTGTGTGTGTGTACATATATATATATATATATATATATATATATATATATATATATATATATATATATATATATATATATATATATATATATATATATATATATATATATATATATATACATGTATATATATGGATATATATATATATATATATATATATATATATATATATATATATATATATATATATATATATATATATATATATATATATATATATATATGTATATATCTATATATCTATATATATATATGTATCTATATATCTATATATCTATATGTATCTATATATCTATATATGTCTATATGTATATATATATATATATATATGTGTGTGTATATATATGTATACATAATGTATAGATTTCATATAAAACAAAATTTTATACGTGGTAATATATAATATAATGCATATTATAATTTATATCATCCAGATAACACACACACACATACACGCACACACGAGCTCACACACGAGCTCACACACACACACGCACACACAAAGCGAGAACATATTAAATGGAGAACAAAAGATACATGTTTTTCTCCTATTCTAATTTTTCCTGGGGTAGAATTGTGAACTGGGAGTGAGACAAGATTACTCCATTTTTCCTTTTTTTTTTTTTCGGAATCCACCGAATATTCAATTTTACAAGTAGACTGCATATGTTTTATGAAGACCCTAAAAACTGGCCAAGACCTTATAACATTTTGCCCCTAAATATCTGTCGTAAAAAACGTATTCTGTATCCGCAGGTTCTATCTCAACTCTTATAAACCTACAGTTTCGAACATCGTATAAAATGAGGGACATAAATACATGAATAAATAAATAGAAAAAATAATAAATAATTAAATAAATAAGGCGAATAGGAAATAATGATATTTAAAAAAAAACCCGTAAGAGTAAGCTGTGATGATGATGATGATGATGATGATGATGATGATGACGATGATGATGGACCTGAAGATTTCCAACTTTGGGGAAAGACCGAAAAAAACAACACCAATAACATTAATGGTTTTTAGTGATGGCATCAACAACCAAACTAAAGACTAAAAAGCAGCTCCAAGTTATACACACGTTTTACATACAGCAGTAATATATTTTGCGTTTAAATGCTATGTGTATATACATATGTGGAGGCGCAATGGCCCAGTGGTTAGGGCAGCGGACTCGCAGTCAGAGGATCGCGGTTTCGATTCCCAGACCGGGCGTTGTGAGTGTTTATTGAGCGAAAACACCTAAAAGCTCCACGAGGAGGGGATGGTGGCGAACCATGCTGTACTCTTCCACCACAACTTTCTCTCACTCTTACTTCCTGTTTCTGTTGTGCCTGTAATTCAAGGGGTCAGCTTTGTCACACTTTGTCACGCTGAATATCCCCGAGAACTACGTTAAGGGTACACGTGTCTGTGGAGTGCTCAGCCACTTGCACGTAAATTTCACGAGCAGGCTGTTCCGTTGATCGGATCAACTGGAACACTCGACGTCGTAAGCGAGTGAGCGCCAACAACAACAACGTATATACATATATACTTACATACATAGATGCATATATACATGCATACATACATGCATACATATATACATTTTTACATACATGCATGCATACATATATACATTTTTACATACATGCATGCATACATATATGCGTAAATGTAAATTTTTAAGACACAGGCGAAACATCTCTGTGCTATTATCAGTGTGTATAAAATATCAAATACACCACGTCAAATATACTGAACTGAATGTATATAACTCCCTAAACCAACAAGAGGGAGACACATGTAGAAAATGGAGTAACGAATAACAAAGACGCAAGCATATTAAAACTTTGACGAAATGCATTGGGTTTCTGAAACAAAAGGTTCTGGAACACATTCCTATCTAAGTGAGACTGTAAATAGCAAAAGACTGTACTTCTTCGTTAACGAGGACAAGCCTGAACTATCGTATAAGTCTGTTTATATGGCGTGAAAATCAATTCACATGCAAATATAATACAATCGCTACTAAGTTTCGAGATTTAGCAATTAGTGTTCGGCTTAGCCTTGGCTCTTAGTAACCATTTTAGGCAGATTTGAACCAGAACCTTAGCACATTCAGAGTTCCTGAGCTGTGATCCAAGTTCCTGAGCTGTGATCAAAGCTCCTGAGCTGTTGTCAATAAGTTACTAATCGTGACGTTATTTTATGATACAAATATACATGGAGTGTTGTCACCATACACAAACAATGTGTGAAAACCAACGAAAGTATTTTTAGACTGTATTTTCAGATAAAGTCATATTTTCAAATTTGCTGATCGTATATATTTGTGTCTAGAAATACAAAAGGATTGAAGACAGCCACCACCACTAGTATAAGAAACGTCGTCATTAACATCAACACGTTTTCCCTACAATAACCATCATCAATATCACCAACAATACTAACACAACCAATCCCTACATCAAACCAGTATCAATCTCACCACCAGCATTAACGTCCTACAAGCATCCCACCGAACATTCGAAATACTGCAACCAGTACCACAGCCTTCACTAACACTGTTATATATATCATAGTACTTCCACTGCGACTCCTAACACCAACACAACCAACTCCACGAAACAACAATACCACTAATACGACAGCTACCTCAATAAACAACAATAACAAGCACCAACGCACATTTCCACGACCAACACAACTATTGCCACTCCATACATCACCACTGAATGGAGTCCACTAAACTTCAAACGTTTGTATTACCGCAACCACTAAAAACACCATTACAGTCACCACCACCATCACCACCACTGCTCCAGAATTATCAACCTAACCATTACGACGACGACCACCACCACCACCACCACAACCACCACCACCACCACCACCACCATTACCACCATTACCACCACCACCACCACTATCACCACCAC
>NC_142942.1:43409439-43416939 GCF_046866305.1 Octopus bimaculoides
GAAGCAGAGGCTTCCTTCCCTCCGTCTCTACACTGAGTTTCCGGTTTCCGTTTTCACATTTGCTCAGAAAAACGGAAGCAGCGAAACGCGATCGAACGACGGATGAATCCTTAGCTTCACAAAAATCTTTGTATTTTCCTTGTGTGTGTGTGTGTGTGTGTGTGTGTGTGTGTGTGTATGTATACACACACACACACACACACATACATATATATATATACATATGCATGTACATATAGGCATGTTCATGTAACTACGGTGCTGTTAGGTATAAGTTTTAATCTAATGTATATATATGAATATATAACTAAGTTGTTTGCTGTGTATTCATATATGAATATATATATATATATATATATGTGTGTGTGTGTGTGTGTGTGTGTGTGTGTGTGTGTGTGTATTGTCATGTATGCGTAATTCCAATGGATTTATGGTTTGAAGGTTTTATATATATATATATATATTTGTATGTATGTATGTATGTATGTATGTATGCATGTATGTATGTATAAGCAAGTATCAGTGGTATCTATTTATGGCATTTCGCGTATGTATATATTTCAGGATATATGTGTGCGTGTATAAGTAAGAATAAAAATAGCTATGCGTGTATGAGTCTGTGTATTGCGGTACATGTGTATATATGAAGTACATAGATCTATGTAGGTTTATATGTCTGATGTAAAATTTGTGTCTGTGTATATCTATCTATCCCTCCATCTCTCTTTGTATATATATATGTATATATATATATATATATATATATATATATATATATATATATATATATATATATATATATATATATATATATACACTTATATGGATGTAATTGTGCCTGCACCCCTGCTGTCATCAATAAACGCTCACATTTCACAGATTAACCGTCAAAATCAACACTTCGCTGATATCAGCGTCTTTTGTACATCTACACCAGTCGAGAAGAGTGTCTGGTTTCTGCTTAGCTTCCTTCATCATGAAAAATAAAACACACACACACACACACACCTCATAAACACACACATATAAGTATATATATGTGTGTATGTGTGTGTGTTTGTGTTTGTGTGTCTGTGTATGTGTTTGTGTGTCTGTCTGTCTATCTTTTTTGTCTATCTCTGTGCATCTGTGTATGTATGCATATACGTATGGATGTGTAAGTTTGTACACGTACATGTACTATTAATATATTATTATTATTGTTGTTGTATTAGTAGTAGTAGTAGTAGTAGTAGTAGTAGTAGTAGTAGTACTAGTGGTAGTAGTAGTTGTTGTAGCAGTAGCAGTAGTATTAGTAGCTTGTAATAACAAAGAAACAAATAATAGATATTCAGCATGTTTATGTGATTTGTAAAATTTTTTAACTTCAATTAACGTTATAGAAAATTATGCATCGATAAATACACACATACAGACAGAGACACCGATTCGCATACACGTCTATAAATCGTTCTCTCTCTCACTTTGACTTTATTTGCGTAGCTAAATGTTCCTCCCTCTGTAAGTGTGCAAATTGAGTGTGCGTGTGTGTATATATATATATATATATATATATATATATATATATATATATATATATATATATATATATATATATGTGTGTGTGTGTGTGTGTGTGTATGTGATTGTGTGTGTGTGTGTGTGTGTGTGTGCGTATGTATTTATATATATATATATATATATATATATATATATATATATATATATATACACACAAATCACAAATATATTTTTCCTCTTTATATAGCAAATATTTGAAGGCTTTAGGGTACCAAACAATTTCAATAGTTAATTAAAGTGTCAATAATTTGTTTAAATATGCGTATATTGATATAGATATATACATATATATACATATATATACATATATATATATACACGCACACACGCGCACTCACGCGCACAGACACATACATACACACATATATATATACTCGCTAATGTTAGTTTTTATGTTCGCTTATGGTAAAGACAATTTTACATTAATCTGGTGGGTTTCTCTGTACTTTGGCAGAGCGTAAAAGAAGAAATTTGTTATTCTTAAGCGTCTTATTAACAATGGCATCGAAGCTAAATCACTGTCGTACTTCAAAGTTATTGTTTATAATATTATCATTTAATAATAGGGATAATTCTTTCAACTAAAGCCACAAAGCCTGAAATTAAGGCGGATGGGAGCCAGTCGATTACATCGACCCCAGTGTTTTCATAATACTTAATTTATCGACATCGAAAGGATAAACGGCAAAACCGACCTCAGCGTAATTTGACCTCACAATGCAGTCACGGGCGAAATACCACTAAGCATTTCGTACGGCGTACTAACGATTCTGCTAGCTCACCGCCTTAAATAATGATAATGATAATAAAAAAAAACCTTTCTATTACAGGCACAAGATCTTACATTTGGGGGAGGTGACCAGTCGATTATATCGATCCTTCTGTTTCACTGGTACCTTATTTATCGACCCTGAAACGATGAAAAGCAAAGTCTACTTCGGTAATTTGAACTCAAAACATAGCAGCAGGGTACTTGTTTTATCGACCCCGAAAGGATGAAAGGTAAAGCCGAACTCGGCGAGAATTTGAACTCAAAACTTAGCGACGGTCGAAATGCAACTAAGCATTTCGTCCAGGGAGCTAACGATTCTGCTAGCCCACCACATTAATAATAATAATAATAATAATAATAATAATAATAATAATAATAATAATAATAATAATAATAATTAAAGAAACTAGTATGAATGAATAATAATTAAAGAAACTAGTATGAATGAACGCGACACTCTCCCCAAAATTCGCAATTCTAACCAAAACCTGAAAATAATTGGTAAAATCCGCCTTGCACTTAAGGATATAATTTCAGCTAATGATGTTGATATTACAGATCTCAACCACCTGTACTATGCATCCGCAAGAATCTCAACGATTCTATGTGGTGAAAAGATTAGAAAAAGACAACACTCCCACAAAAAGCCTTCTTGGCAAGAACGCATTCAACACCAAATTAAGCTGCTTAGATCTGACATAGAATGTTTGAAAAACCTTAAATTTGACAAGAGTATCAAACCTACAAAGACCCAAAAACTAAAGAAAAAATATAACATGAAAACCATAGTTGACATTGATGCCACCATAGAAACCATCAAGCAAAAGGTATGTGCTAAAGCTGCCCGCATAGCAAGGTATGAAAAGCGTGTTAAATTCTTCCGAGATAATAACATGTTCAAAAATAACCCCAAAAATTTCTACAGGAAGATAGGGAAAACACCAGTAACAATAAAGTCTGTCCCATCAAAAGAAGAAGTGCAAGAATTTTGGAATAAAATCTGGGCAGAAGATAAAACACACAATGAAAAGGCCCCTTGGATTGATAGAATAGCTACAGACCTAGACTCCTTAGAGGAGCAGAAGTGGGAGGGGGTCAGGGTAGAAGATATAAGATCTGCTCTCAGGAGGTCAAGCAAATGGAAGTCTCCAGGAAAGGATAAAATTCCTAACTTCTGGTTGAATGCCTTCCCAGAAAGCCATGAACTGCTAACAAAACTTTACAACGATGTTTTGCAAAATCCTAGTTTGATGCCCTCTTGGCTAGTTAATGGTTTAACATTCCTGCTTCCAAAAAATGAGGAAACAAACGAACCAAAAAATTATCGCCCCATAACCTGCTTAACAACAATGTATAAGACGCTAACATCTGTCCTAACCGAGTACACCTATAGTTTTTTAATAGAAAGTAGCATATTCCCTAATGAGCAAAAGGGATGTAAACGTGGATCTTATGGTTGTAAAGATCAGCTACTCATCAATAAGATGATCTTAGAAGATTGTCACAAGCGACACAAAAACTTGTCAATAGCCTGGATAGACTATAAAAAGGCCTTTGATAGCCTACCACATAGCTGGATTAGGAAATGTCTGGAAATGTATAAAATAGCTCCTACTCTGCGAAACTTTTTATCTGTAAGTATGAGATCATGGAGAACCACACTGATGTTGAACAATGACAATGAATCTCTAAATGCTGGAGATGTAAGAATTTCATGTGGCATTTTCCAGGGTGACTCACTATCACCACTCCTCTTCTGTCTAGCCCTAATACCGCTCTCAAAATTGCTCAATGATGCACAGTATGGTTATAAAATATTTGATAAAAATATAAATCATCTCATTTACATGGATGATTTAAAGCTCTTTGCAAAAAATGACCAACAACTCAAAGGCCTACTAGCGATTGTTAAACAATTCAGTGATGACATCAGGATGCAATTTGGCCTTGATAAATGTGCAAAAGCTATCTTTATCAAAGGAAAAATGACAAATACATCTAATGTGAACCTTGACCAGCAAAATGTCATAAAAGAGTTAGAACCAGCGGAGAGCTACAAATACCTAGGGGTAATTGAAGGGGACAATATCAAGCACTCAGTGATGAGGGAAAGGATCAGAAGAGAATGTTATCGCAGGGTGAGAGCAATACTGAAGACAGAGCTGAACGCGAGAAACAGGATCGAAGCGATCAATGCTCTAGCCATACCAGTCGTGACTTACAGTTTCAACATCGTTAACTGGTCAATTACTGAAATATGTAATGTTGACAGAAAAATACGAAAACTGTTGACAATGCATAGAATGCACCACCCCAAGGCAGATATAGAACGTCTTTATCTGCCAAGAAAAGAGGGAGGTCGAGGACTACTACAGCTGGCATTATCAATGAAGGTAGCCACAATTGGCCTAGACACCTATATGAAAAACTCTGAGGACTGGATGCTAAAACTTGTCTTAAAATATGAAAGCAAGAAAGCATCTTACTCAGTAACAAAACAGGCAAAGGAATATCTAAGTGAATTCCAATTGCAACAAATTCAAGAATTAGACGAACTAGAAACACCTACAGAAAAAGCTAAGCGCTTGAAAACCCGTGCTAAAATTGCTGCCTTAGCTATTATGACTGAAAAATGGCATGGAAAACCTCTCAATGGCAAATACCCAAAGAGAGCGAATAATGCAGATATTGACAAAGCCCTTACCCACCAATGGTTAATGGCCTCTGGATTGAAATCAGAAACAGAGGGGTTTATCATAGCAGCCCAAGATCAATGCCTACCTACAAAGAACTACCAGGCCAACATATTAAAGAACGGCAGCTCCCCATTATGTCGTATATGCCAACAACAAAATGAGACCATCGATCATGTTGTCTCCATGTGCAGTCTGCTTGCGCCTACAGAGTATCTCAACAGGCATGATAGAGCTGCACAATATATTCACTGGGTAATATGCAAAAACCTGGACTTGCCCCATGATAAAAACTGGTGGGAACACAAACCACCCCCAGTACTTGAAAATGATCACATTGCACTCCTCTGGAACTTCACCATTCAAACTGACAGAAAGATAGACGCAAATAGGCCAGACATCATACTGAAAGACTTCAGACAAAAATCATGCCTCCTCATTGATATGACTGTCCCAATTGATATAAACGTATCTGTCAAGACCTACCAAAAACTGAGCAAATATAAAGATCTTGAAATAGAAATTAGCAAAATGTGGAATCTGAAGACGAAAACAATACCTATTGTCATAGGTGCCCTGGGAATGACAGCGAAACGGGCTGATTACTACCTAGCTCAGATACCAGGAAACCCCAAAATGGCTGAAGTCCAAAAGATAGTGCTCATGGGAACTGCCCATATCCTACGTAAAATACTGTCTATGTGATCTCAAATTTTAAAGCAAACATAATTTTCTTATGGTTTCTTAAACATTCACTTGAACAAAACTGTACAAATCCAAATATATGGTACCCTAGGCATAACACCTACATGAACTTCTAACTTGTTGTCTCTTGAGGTCTCTGGGTGAGACTTGGATCCAACTTGTACAAATGCAAAACAAAAGTCAAACATAAAATAATAATAATAATAATAGTAATAGTAATAATAATAATAATAATAATAATAATAATAATAATAATAATAAGAAGAAGAAGAAGAAGAAGAAGAAGAAGAAGAAGAAGAAGAAGAAGAAGAATGATTCTTTCTAATATAGGCACAAAGCTTGAAAATTGGGGGGAGGGGACCAGTAGATTATATCGACCCCATATATGTGTGTTTGTGTGTGTGTTTGTGTGTGTGTGTGTGTGTGTGTGTGTGTGTGTGTGTGTGTCTGTCTGTGTCTCTGTGTCTGTGTGTGTGTATGATCTACTTAGAAAGACGAATACAGGCAGGTACAGAGAGAACGGACATTTTTGAAAAATTCACTAAAATCATTAATTTTAGCTGCAAACAAACTTAATTGACATCAATGTGTCCGTATTGAAGTAGCATTTGTCAAAATCATGCGTGGTAAACAGAATCCATCATGTAGCGTCCGTTTTCATTGATGCTTTTCTGAAGGCATTGTTGGAAGTTGGCTTCCACTCTCTCAAGCATTGCTCTGTGCATAGTAGGGTGGTTTCAACTGTATCCCAATGACCAATTTGTACGGGTGGAAATGCAGGTCTTCATCCAAAAATACGTCTTACCGATCGATTACCGATGCCAAGTTCAGTGGAATGCCTCACTAGTCTGCTATTCATTAGTGTACCTCGTGTACGAAGTGCATTCATCCAACGTAAAATTGTGATACGGGTGGGAACTGCCTGATTTCGGTGAACGTTGAAGTGGTGCTGCAACTTACACTGAACTGCTGTGACAGACTCATTATTCTTCACGTAACTGTCGTAGGCAAACACGCGATGCTCTATCGTTTATGCCTGAAAAGAAAAAAAAAATGCTATGAGACCACGGGCCGAATGGTACCTGTCGGACATATGTCACTCCCACTGGGGCTGAGCGATAGCTATTTCAATAACGCCCGTTCTCTTTGCCTCACCCTGTATTTTGAAATGGATATTTTTGCTACGTCTTCGTTGAATAACATTTTCGATCAATTTGTGTTTCAATCAGTATGTTATTCTGACGCTATATCTTTCCAGCGCTTCATCATTCAATCCAGTCGCTGACATCGTGGAGGCTGACAATGGCTTTCGGCATTTCAGTGTTTCACAGAAAGAACTAGAAAAACTCGGTAAACATAATTAGACCTGGGTTAAAAAGTAAAGAGGCATGTAGAATATAGCATGCATTTAAAAGAAAACTTCGTAGTATACAGAGATGCAGAGATAGTAATACACACACACACACACACGTACACACACACACACTTACACACACATACATACACACACAAGCACACCCAAAAATACACACAGACACTCACACACATTTATATACGCAGAAATTATAGATGTGTGTGTATATATATATATATATACACATACATACATACATGCATATCTATATCTATCTATCTATCTATTTATCTATCTATCTATCTATCTATCTATCTATCTATCTATCTATCCATCTATCTGTCTATCTATCTATGTATCTATGCATCTATCTATCCATCTATTTATCTATCTATCCATCCATCCATCTATCTATC
>NC_142942.1:43424439-43426939 GCF_046866305.1 Octopus bimaculoides
TCCTTATTGTGTTAAAAGGTATTTTGGACAGTGTTTGCTCGATGAAAGAAGGTCTGATCTTAAACCTTCACACAGCTTTTCTCTTAGGTAGAATTGACAACACAATTTCGACCAAAATTTCTACAGCAATACGACTGTGGAGAATTTGAAACTGATAAAGTTATGTTCAATGCAAGTGGATTTGTCTTTCCAAGACCAAATGTCTAGACAAAGTGATTGCAAGCATTCTTTCGGGAATTATAAATGAATGATTACACAAATAATTGTAATTTTAAAAGAATGATCAGGTAACCAAATGTAATATATTAGCTTGGGTTTATTGCTCATTCATGTATTATTGCCGTGTGAAATTATTATTATTATTTTTTAAGAGGTATAATAAAAATTTCACATGGCAATTAGAACCAAGCGGGCATTTATCACGATAGACATTATTAAACTTCAGGGCAGATTGGGAATTCACTGCGCTTGAAATCTGTTTAGGTAGATAACTTCCAGCAGAGTTTTTAAAAATTTTGCGTGCAAAAGAGCTCATCATGGCCAAATATCCATTGAGAAGTTTATAGTAATTTGAGCTTTGTCGAAAATGTTACAGGATTAAATTAATAAGCGCTTTTCCATTCCAGTGATTTTCTACAGTAATCGAGGCAGATATTGTACCTTATCCGTAAATCCGTTGTGAGATAATTCTAATGGGTTGGTGAATAGAAATCTTATTTATGCAAAATAAATTTTCGATAGATTCTATGGTAAGGCTTAAACTTATTTCAAAGTTCAGATATATATATATATATATATATATATATGTATGTGTGTGTGTGTGTGTGTGTGTGTGTGTGTGTGTGTGTGTGTGTGTGTGTGTGCGTAAATATATATAATTATATATAATGAGAAATTAAGATTCAGTTGAATTAGGTACTTACGTTGAAGCACCAAGTCAGATTGGTATGGTCCGCGCAGCTTTCTATATATATATATATATATATATATATATATATATATATATATATATATATATATATATATATATATATTCAGATGGGTATATAGATATATAGATGGATGGTTATATATAATATATAAAGATAGATAGATAGATAGATAGATAGATAGATAGATAGATAGGTATGTATATGTGCATGTGTTACATATGTATGTGTTTTATATGTCCAGGCGTTGGTAAGCAAAAAAAAAAAATCACGTGTATCTGCAATGTGTATGCGCACAAGGACTCTTGTATATGAGAATGCGTATTTATGGTCATGTGGTGCAGTTTTGAAAGTGTGTACGGGAATATGTGCCTCTGAGCATTTGTGAATAACAGACAGTAAAATAGAGAAAGGGGGAGGGAAAGGGGGAGGAAGAGAACGAGAGGGAAATGCATATCTTAACGGAATATCGGCTTAAATTGTTGCTTCCAGCATAGTTCACAATTTATGATTTATCCCCAGCCGTGTTAGTAGAGAGAATATCTTGCGTCTGATTGGACCTTGCAAAAAATAAAAAAAATAAACGTTACACACACACACACACACACACACACACACACACACACACACACACACACACACACACATACACACACACACACACACACAAGCACGCATGCGTGAGTGCGCACACACATGCACATGCATATAAATGCACACACACATATACGTAAATATGTAATGCGCAAAAAAAATCAGCAGGATTGTCCCGCCAGCAATAAAAAATGCATTCAATGTATGAGAACATACACAGACATTCATACATGTATACACACAAAGTTATGTATTCATACATAAGTGTATATGTATATATATATATATATATATATATATATATATATATATATATATATATGAATATATATATATATATATACATAAAATATATACACGCACATTTATCTATATATTTATATATTATTTATATTATTATATATATATATATATATATATATATATATATATATATATATATATATATATATATATATATATATATATATATATGTGTGTGTGTGTGTGTGTGTGTGTCTGTGTGTGTGTGTGTGTGTATGTGTATATACGTGTATATATATACACATATACAGACATATATATATATATATATATATATATATATATATATATATATATAAATATATATTTGTGCATATATGTGTGTATGTATTTACGTATATACATATATAATCACCTATGTATGCATGTTTATATATATATATGTATAAATAGGCTTATATATTTATTTATAGGTATACATGCATACATAGATACCTATTTCTGCGCGCACACGTATGTGAGTGTATGTGTGTGTGTGTGTGTGTGCATGCGTGCGTACGCGTAATGTCTATCATTCATGTAAATATCTGCATTTGTTTAGTTTTGTTTCTGTCCACTCCAACTGATTTTATAACAGAACGGAAAGGTGAAAAAAAAAACCCAAAAGAACTATGTGATTGCCCCTATTTTATAAATATGTATAAATATATAAATTCTTATGTGTGTGTGTAGAG
>NC_142942.1:43431939-43436939 GCF_046866305.1 Octopus bimaculoides
TTTACGGCATAAGTGTCAATGAAGGTACACCCACTTTATCGTGATGGAGCTTGCATTATGTATGGTGCAGGGCTCTCATATCCACTTACCAAGTGGGTCACATTTTCCACGCTCTTTTCGCAGAGTCTGCATTTCTGAGTGTCAGAAGTTTTAAAGATGTTATACTTCACTGAATTGGTAGCGAGAGCCTGGTCTTGTGCAGCAATGATCAGGCTTGCAGTGGTACACTTCAAATCACCTTGCTCAAACCATGCCCACATTCCTGTATTCTTCTTCTTCTTCTTCTTCTTCTTCTTCTTCTTCTTCTTCTTCTTCTTCTTCTTCTTCTTCTTTTTCTTCTTTTTCTTCTTTTTCTTCTTTTTCTTCTTCTTCGTCTCCTCTGTGTGCCATGGGTGGTTACTGTATTGAAAGTGTTTTGCGTAGGATGTGTGCAGTGCCCAGTAATGCAATTTTCTGTATGTTATATATACTTGTAAGTCCTGGTGTTTTTGTTATGTATTTGTCTGAATATTTTTTTTATTATACCTAAGGCGCCTACTATGAAAGGAATTGTTTCTGTTTTTAGATTCCACATTCGAGACACAGGTTTTTGTATTTTGAAAGTTTCTCCATTATTATTACTATTATTATTAATATTATTATTATTATTATTATTATTATTATTAAAACTATTCCAATTTAGAAAGGTTGTCTTGAATTTTGGTCACAAATCTTAGTATTTCTTTGTTGTTTATCCATTGATTCTATTTTTCCAGGTATTTTCTTTTTTTGTTTTTGTGATCGTGCCAGGTCTCTTTGTTCTTGTTGTTGATCTAGGACTATTCATGTATTTTTGTTGTTTATTTAGATAATGTCATTGTTGATTTCAATGACATTATTTTGACCTCTGCCGCTGATATCACTTTTGTTTCTTACTGCTTCTGTCAATGTCCCTCTTGCTGTCTCATTTGTTATAGCCGTTTTCTTATTACGCTCGACGTTGTTTTTGTTGCATTTGTTTTTGGTTTCTCCTTCACGTTGTTTTGTTGTTTCTGGTGTCATTGTTATTGTTCCAGTTCTTGTATCTGCTCTTGTTGATGTAGATACGTCCGTTGATTCCTCAAAATTCACCTTATCGAATTCGATCCTTGCTAACGGAGAAACAGAAGATAGGCTCCTCATAAAACCGAACCCACCACATCTTGTGAGCGGGCCAAGAAAAACAAGTTCATCTAAAGCATCCCAAAGAAGGAACACTGGCAAAGAAGGTTTGGGGTCGTTGGTGAAGGAGACGTGAAAGGAATATCCTTCCTTCCTAAATTCTACCACTACTCCGATTCCATATTGTCTCACGTTCTCATATATCTTTGGTTCCTTCTGTTACTAATTCATTCTTCACATCCTATGACTCCTCTCTCTCTCTATTTCTCTATCGCTTTCTCCCTTCCTCTTTCTTTCTCTCTCTCTCTCTCTCTCTCTCTCTCTCTCTTTCACTTTCGCTCAATTGACATTGCTAGTCTTACAGAAAGCACCATATTTTCGGCAACATCTAACCACAACTTCGTACACACATGCGTGCATACATATATGCATGTATGCATGCATATACATGAATACATAGATGTATACATATATATTTATATATATATACATGTATCCAAACACATATGCGTCTTTGCGCGCGCTTTTGAGTGTGTGTATGTGTGTGTGTGTGTGTGTGTGTGTGTGTGTGTGTGTGTGTGTGTGTGTGTGTGTGTGTGCACGTGAGACTGTATATTTGTGTATGTAAAACATACAAAGTAAAGATGACAATGTGTTTTTGAAACACGCTTTTATGGCCTCAGTGTAAAAAGTAAATTTGGTGGCAAACCACAAGTTTTCATTTTTGTCTCCAGAATAAAGAAAATCAAATTGACTAGTTTCAGCCTTTATTAACGTCTCTTTAGATATCATTTATTCATTTCTATTCACAAAAGAACAGCAGCGTTTTGTTATTTATAGTATATATATAAACTGTAGAAAAACTAAATTACATACACAGATACATACACACATATATACATACATATGACTATATATGAATATATATGTATATATATGTATAAATACATACTTATACACATACATATATATTTATATGTATATATATATATATATGTATATATATATATGTATATATATACATACATATATACATACTCATATAAACGTATGTGTGTCTATGTGTGTGCATATGTCTTCATATTTTGTACGCATGTATATGTTTTATGTATATTTGTATATATATATATATATTTACCTATATATGCTCGTGTGTGCACGTGTCTTTGTGCGCGCGTGTGTGTGCCTGAGTGCGTGCGTGTCAGCATAACTGTTTATATCTGTTTATGTCAACCAGAATGTAAGTATTAGAAAATGGTGCCCTAAAATCTATTTTGATAATTTAGTTTATCTACTAACATGATTAATAAAAATTACTCAACAACTTTTGCTTTTATCGGAGAAGTTGCTTCCTTAATTAATCTGCTCGTTAGGATCTGGTAATACCACTGCTTCCATTCGAAACTTTCCAAACTATACAAACATCGGAGACAAACGAGTCATGAGACAGTATTTTCTACGTTGTTGCAATACAATGAAACGGGTTTCCATGAATTTAGAATAAACTTGGAACCAGTCACTAATTCAAGCGAAGAAACCTTTTTACGTGCGACGGAGACCAACAGAAGCAGACTGGAAATTGTTTTCACAATTCAGTGAGTTACAGCAAATGACGAAACTTTTATTATTGACAAGATATGCTGGTGTTAGAAATTGTTAGAAATTTACATAATTCCATCTTGATCGGGTTGGTAAGAAATTTAAGAAGGTTATGTGTTAATATGCCGATGTTCAGGTATTAAGGAGTAAGCCGTTTAAGTAACGACATATGTAGAAATATTTTCGAGATGATGAAAGCCTAATGAATGTGAGTTTGTAGACGAAGAGTGTAGTTGAAAGTCGGCAATCAGTGGCTAAAATTCTGTGCATGGAGCAAAAATAGTGTGAGGCCTTACGTCAAGGTGGACTTAGCTATTCGATAAACAGACAATGTCTAATTAAGTAATCAAATTCTATTCTAAATAATTGACTGAAAGTTTTGAAGAAGAAATCATAGGAGTGCGGTCGTAAAAAATTTGGAAGTATTGAAAAAATTAAATAAAAATTAAATCGAATGTTCATGAATGTGTCTATCTATCTATCTATCTATCTATTTATCTATCTATCTATTTATCTATCTATCTATCTATCTGTCCCTCTTCCTACTCATCAAACCACATATAGAAATAGATTTAGTTGTATAAAATGCGGAAAGAACGCTACATATATGTATCTAACTTTCTACATTTATTCGAAGATGATGCTATCTCGTAAACACAGACACAAATTCGTAAATTTGCATATTGTATGAGTCTTCAGCATTTAGACCTCTTGCCGCCTCAACGAACGTACAATGAAGCAAGAAAATCGCAGAAGCAGTAGAGTAAATGATAGGATGCTATAACATACATACATAATACCTACCTATCTATCTATCTATCTATCTATCTATCTATCTATATACATACATACATACATACATACATATATATATATATATATATATATATATATATATATATATATATATATATATATATATATATATATATGTATGTATGCGTGTGTGAGTGTGTGTGTGTATCTGTTCGTAGTTAATGAAAGGTATATATAATTTGACACCCATGTAAATTTATATATAGTATATAAGTTGTCATCTTGCTTTTTTTTGGTATTCTCTCTGTGTTTCTCTTACTGCGTATTATTTTGTCCTCCGGACGATCCGGACGCTAAATACAACACCAATTCTTTTAATACGGGAAAGACCAACGCTGAATTACACACACACACACACACACACACACACACACACACACACACACACACACACACACACACACAAATAAGATAAATTAAGAAACGAACAAGCAAAGTTAAAAACAAAAACAATATAAAAAAACAAAGGTAGCAGACAATCTCATTTTACTGTTTCAGCTTTTTGTTTTTTGCTAGGAACATTTTTGGATTTTGTTCGTTTACGTTTGTTGTTTTTCTTCTTATTTATTTATTTATTTATTTATTCATTTATTTATTTATTGCATCTTTCAATTTTTGTCGCTTTCGTGATTGTGTCGATGTTACATTTTGTATATAGAGAGAGAACCGGAAGTTTCAACTGAGCTGTCTCCGATGCTGAGATTCCAACTATGTTGGCAGGACACACTGGAGATATTCTTGGTCAGTGTTTAACTTCCGGTTTGTAACTTAAACCACCCGCTGCGACAGGCTTTGTACGAAAAAGCCACATCCTAAACAAGAAACGAATGTATATGTGTGTACCTCTGCGCATGTATGTTTGTTATGCATCTATGTGTGGTGTGTGTGTGTGTGTGCGAGTGTATATGTATATATTTATATATATATATATTTATGTATGCGTGTATGTATAAATATATATATGTATATATACATCTATGTATATATGTTGACATACGTATGTACGTGTATATATATATATATATATATATATATGCGGAGTATATACAATATTCTATGAAGAATGGATAACGTTTCTAAGCGTTTTTATATGGGTCTGTCCATTTATTTGTCAGCCGATAAGTTTGATATTTTTTCTGTCTATAAGTCTCTTTACTTTATCTGTCCCTCTAGCCGTTCATCGCTATCTGTCTGACTTTCTTCCTGACTGTGTGTCACACACTATGTGTCTATCTATCTATCTATCTATCTATCTATCTATCTATCTATCTATCTATCTATCTATCTATCTATCTATCTATCAATCTATCTATCTATCTATCTATCTATCTATCTTATCTCCCTATATATCTACCTACTATCGATCTGTTTGTGTCTCTCTCTCCCTTTCTCTTTCTCTCTCTCTCTCTCTCTCTCTCTCTCTCTCTCTCTGTCTCTCTCTCTCT
>NC_142942.1:43444439-43446939 GCF_046866305.1 Octopus bimaculoides
TGTGATCGTCGTCATCGTTGTCATCACCATCATCATCAAGGTTTAATCTTCTCTCTCCACTCCTTTGTGCCACGTGGGCTCATATCTCCTCCCCTCTTCATCTAACCTTCCACCTCTCTCCTCTCTTCCTCTCACACCTACTTCCTCCCACCCACCTCTCCTCTCTTGCTCAGGCACCTACTTCCTCTCTTCACTCCTACCCACCTTCTCCCTTCATTGTCAACCTCTCCCTCGTTACCCCAACACTACACATTTCAGCCCGACCATCCCTATACATCCCACCCCACCCTATCTCTTAGACCCCACCCTTGCTTCCCCCATTTTCGCCACCCCACATCCCAACGCCACCGAACCACACACCACCACACCACACCACACATCTCGACACCACACACCACCATACCACACCACATCACATCATACCACCCCGCACACACTAGCACTGACCATTTCCCAGCACCTACATCATTATCCACACAGCTACACTTGTGCACACGCGTACACCTCAATGTCACCAACCCCTTTCACACGCACATACACGGTCTCGCATACACACACGCGCACCTTCGTTTTGGGATCACCACCACTTTATTATCTTCCCTTCTTCCAAGCTCTCCTTTATGACCCCTCTGTGTGACATTCGTCATGACAGATCGCTAGCAACTAAACTTTTCTATTTTCTCTCCCTGTTTATTTCTGTGTTCTTTCCTGTCGAAGAGCGTAGGCTCGAAACGTAAAAGACTTTCTCACTTCCCGAGCGTTAAACTAATACAGCTGTTTGCTGTTTACACACCCGTCTTCGTCTTTTGTTTTTTTTGTAAATTCTCACTATATATTTATATATACATACGTATAGGGACAGACACATGGATAGATAAATAGACAGACAGACAGACAGACAGACAGATAGATAGATAGATAGATAGATAGATAGATAGATAGATAGATAGACTACTTTGAACGTGCTCCCTATGTATATATATATATGTGTGTGTGTGTGTGTGTGTGTGTGTGTGTGTGTGTGTGTCGCCATGATAGATCGCTAACCACTACACACATTTTCTGTGTTCCTTTCTGTGGAAGAGCGTAGGCTTGAAACGTTAAAGACTTTTTTAATTCCCGAGCGTTATACTAATATATCTATTTGTTTTCTACACCACCTATCTTCGTTTGTTGTTTTTTTGTGAATTCTCCCTATATATATATATATATATATATATATATATATATATATATATATATATATATATATATATATATATATATATATATATATATGATACCGATTGGTATCTGCTAATGAATAAATATATGCATGTTCTGCATTTAGTGTGAAGATGTGGACAGGATTATTATATGAAATAGTGATCATAGGGTGATACTTTTATAGAAGTATGTACGGTGGCAAAAAAGGCATATAAATTACTGGATTCTGCCTACAAAGTAGTTAGAAAATCTCAGTAATTATTACATAATTATCTACCTGGAAAAGAACTTATGTATGTATGTGTAACTATATATATGTTTATATATATATATATATATATATATATATATATATATGCTGAAAGTAGGAAACATTCTTTTGTAAGTGCTTGGGAATTTTTGATTTTTTTGTTTGCCCGTAAATATTTTTACGAAGCAACTTCTCCCACATCCGCTTCATGCGTACAAGCACTATGCACATGTGTAGACGTATATAGTCACTCATGCAGGAGTTGCTATTTTACAATCTATTTCCAAACATAAATATTAGTAATGCAAGCATTCACGTACATATACATTTACACCCTCATATATATATACATGTATATACATATACATATATATATATAATTATATGTGCGTGTATGTGTGTGCATATAATATTAAAACTGTGGTATCTTTCAAAGCTCTACTAATAATCGTATTATTATCATTATTATTATTATTATTATTATTATTATTATAATTATTATTATTATTATTGTTATTATTATTATTATTATTATTATTATTATTAGTGCTGTTGTTACTGTTATTCAAATATACATATCTGTATGTGCATATACATGCATATGGTTGTGCGCGCGCGCATGTATATATACGTATGTGTTTGTGTGTTTGTATATGTATGCATAATATATAAATGAATATATCTTCATATGTTGGTATATCCGTAAATATACACACATATATGGGATTGGTAGTTGTATACGATGTATGCACACATACATAAATATGTATATGTGTGTGAGTGTGTGTGTGTGTGTGTGTGTGTGTGTGTTGATGTGTTTGTTTGTGTGCGTGTGCGTGCATGCATGCATGTATATATGTATGTAAAATTGTGTATGTCTATGTGAAAACATATAGAATCTATATTATTCATATTTTTCCATACCCTTTGTCATTTCTCTTAGTCTTTCTCATATTTCCGGAATTGTTGATAAACATCTGAAGAATTTTATGGATTCCACAGCAATTTCTATAAACCTATTAACGACATCATCTGCAACGAGCT
>NC_142942.1:43461939-43474439 GCF_046866305.1 Octopus bimaculoides
CATTGAAAAGCCAGTGGCTCAAGGTTCAAACATTTTCCATAATTAACACTCATTGAGGAACAAAGTTTTCCATAGAACTTCCTCTTCTACTCTAAACCACATCTACAACAACAGACACTTTAGTGCCAGTGCATCAACAGCAAAATTGGTGGTTTTCAACAGCAAACCGCAACATTTAGTTTCAATTCCTACTGCAAATGGTCTTGCAAACCGCTATCCTTTTTATTTTTGTTTATTGTTGCTTTTTAATTTTTCTTTTACTTGTACGGATACACGTGTACATACACAAATATATTTGCATACGTACATATGCATAAGTACATATGCATACACGCATTCACACATACAAATATACATAGAGACATACTTATATATATATGTATATGTATATACATACGTATATGCACGCATACACACACATATAACACATTCATACATAAATACATACATAATTTATGCATACATTCACACATACTTACAATTATATATATATATATATATATATATATATATATATATATATATGTATGTATATATATATATATGTATATATGCATGTATGAATGTATGTATGTATGTATGTATGTATGTATGTATGTATGTATGCATTCATGTCCCCATTTACAAATATAGGATCTTGAGCAATACCTACCGGGTAAAAACTCTATCTAAAACGCATCAACATATTATTTAAGAACGAACCACAACTAACAATACTTTGTCTTTCTTTTTGTTTGTTAGTTTTCTGGTTGGCCGGGGACGCTAGTTTGTTTGTTGGTTGGTTAGTTGGTTGGTTGGTCGGCTGGTAATCTGGTCGTTAGGTCATTCGGTTTCTGGGAATTTTTCTGGTCGATTTATTTTTCTGTTTCTTTATCTCCGTCCACCTAAGAGAATTCAGGACTAAGTACGGCACCCCCAGAGCAATATAAAGTGTGTTGATTGTAGGAAAACGAAATGAAGAAGGAGACAAAGAAAATACGATAGAACAAAAATGAAAGAATTAAACAAACGAAATAAGAAAGAAAATAACCTTAGGTAGTCACCACTTCCGGCTTGGGCAATCATGGCGGCTATAACTGTACTTACTTTTCTAACTGGGCGGCGATTCTATACTTAATGCATTATCTGCAATGGACCTTTAAAGCACGCAAGTGACGGGACTTATCTTGGATAACTTTCATTCTATTTATATATTTATTTTACTATTATTTACCCGTTTTAAGGCGTGGGGGCTATAGTTAAATGAAAGACAGATAGAAGGAAAGAAATAAAGAAAAACAGAGGCTAAGAGAGAAAAGGAAAATTCTGGGAAGTGAGGGGGAAATGTGATGCGAATGGAATACAAGGCAGCAAAAGGAATGGACTGAGGGGAGATAACGGAGGTTGGCAAATACACCGGAAATGATGGACCAATATTCCCAAGTTTTGGTTATATTTCGTAAATAGGGGTTTATGTATGTTTGTCTTTCTTTGTCCTACGCCTAAGTTTTGCCTAATGGCGGCAGGGGAGAAATTTAGAGGGCATTGGGGGTATGCAGCAGCTAACACCGCCACAAAATAAGTAACTGCCCACAGTAGTATATTTATCTCCCTTTGTTTAATTACTTTAACTTTCGCCATTTTCACAAGTTTCTTCTTCTTCTTCTTCTTCTTCTTCTTCTTCTTCTTCTTCTTCTTCTTCTTCTTCTTCTTCTTCTTCTTCTTCTTCTTCTTCTTCTTCTTCTTCTTCTTCTTCTTCTTCTTCTTCTTCTTCTTCCGATATCATAAATAATTAAGAAAATGCAATTTGGTGCAGACACATACACAGACATACACATATATGCACACATGAACACATACATGCATAATACATGCATACATACATACATACATACATACGTACGTACGTACATACATACATACATACATACATACATACAGGCGTATCTATATATGTATATGCGTGTATTACTGTGGTCCTGTGTGTGTAATCGCGTGTGTTTAACTATAAGAATACAGAAGGATAGATATATGAAAATACATCGTACGTAAGAATTTAAAACTTATTAAAGTACGAAATGTGTGTGAGAATGAGGTGTGCACGAATGTGTTAGTACGTGCGTGTGTACATAAGTGACTACTAGCACATATTTAGACACACACATTATATATATATATATATATATGTATAAAGAGAAAGAAAGAGAGTGAGAATGAGAGATACATATACATACTCATATTCATTGATAGTCAAATAGATTATAGATAGACATATAGACGTATAAGTGTGTATATATACACACTTGACTATATATATATCTATAGATATTTAAACACACACACACACATATATATACATACATGTGTGTGTGTATCTATATGTTCATATATCTATATACATATATATGCGTATGAGCGTTCGCCCGTGTGTGTGTGTATAGAAACAAAGAGATAATACTGGAAAGACCGAATGTTATTTGAAGAAGAACGTTGCGATAGAACTTACAATAGCCATCTACATAAACTTTCTCACTCATAACGCCTCTACGTTCTGAAAATATAACTTTACCAAATAAAGTGCACTTCATATTCAAGGCTCTGATGAAGCTATAGGATGTTATCCTGGTACTCAACTAAGCGTCTACCGCATCTTGTAGCAGTTACAGCTGTAAGCTAATGAAGTTGGTTACATAATATGTGGTCTTTACTATTACCACTCTATACTCATATAACATTGTGTCCTGGACCATACACATCATGACTTCTAAATCAGGTTATTAGATAGTGATATCAATCTTCACATTGAGAGATGTATCATCAGTGTCTCAAGTCTATGATGAAGCTGACCTACTGTTAAGTTGGACGGGTTGTATTTTCGTATCCATCTTCACGCAGTTGGAACCTGTAGATCCTGTGGAGCCTAGGGACACGAATGAATCAACCGTTTTATTTTCTTATCATAAGAAAAAAAATAGGTATGACCGGGAATGGATTACTACATCAAGAGTGGCTGATAAGTCTTGTCTTTTTCTCAATAATTATTTGACGGAAGTTGCTGAAACATTAGAAAAAACTAATGCAAGTTATGTATCTTCTAGATTGTAAGCTACAAATGCGCAAACATCGAAAAAAGTGTGGGGGTGGGGGGGGGGGTGCTCGAACTAAATGAATCCATTTTGTTTTGGTCATAAAATTTTATTGATTGTGTGGTCTTTCATTTGTTCTTATTTGGACACGCTCGGAAATATCTTAAAACGCTTTTTTCGAGCATAGATCCAAGTGAAAGTAGATAATGAAATTTTTTCTTAAGTATAACAAGTTTGGTTAGAACTTTCTAGAGAGTCTCCCTAAATAGAGTGTCGAATTCCTTGGCGCGATCTAAGAAAAAACTATGTAGAGCTTCTTGTTGTATGATCTAGCTTTTACTTACAAATATTTAAAGTGTGCCTCTGTCAGAACAAAAACCTACACTGACTTCAAACAACAGCGCATCTGAAAGAGAAATTTTGAACCCGTTGAAAATAACTCATGCAAGAATTTTACCAGTCACAGAAAAGAATGATACCGCTCTGTGATTGCCACATTCGCACCAATTTCCTTTGGTTGTAGACGTTCTTTAATTGCTGAAGAACTGATCCTTTGTCCAATTCTTCCACTGTTGCGTATGTTTAATCTCTGTCTCTCTCTCCGTTGAGAGACAGGTTAAACTCAACGTATGGAATCTTTGCTTGACATGACGTTCCAATAACTGGGATATCTTAGAAACAGCTATCAGAGACTATCTGAACTTTTAATTATATTGCGAATATAAATGTTCTTATCTAGTCTTGCCAGACTCTTTGCTTTTTCTTTTCTACTTCAATGTGTGTGTGTGTGTGTGTGTGTGTGTGTGTGTGTGTGTGTGTGTGTGTGTGTGTGTGTGTGTGTGTATGTTTGTGTGTGTGTATGTATAGACGCCAGATGTGACGAAAAGCTAAACAATAACACTAGCAGCACCAACAGTAATTCATCTACCAAACACATTTAACAATACAACGAGGGCGACCTGTAAGTGGTCGCATTGTTTTTTAAGAAATAGCAGCTAAATCCCTCTCGAATTAACTACCCATTCTTCAAAGGGAAAGGATACACTGGAAAATATAGCCGAAGATAGGCGAGGAACGAAGGCGGGATGGTCGTGGCTCTCACATTTTTCAGAATAAAACGGCTGAGCAGAAGCTAAATAAAAACTACTGTTATTATCACGTTCCTACCAACTCCACCACCTCTACTATCACCGCTACAATCAGCACTGTTAACTATACTACTAATCTAAACACATCAACATCATGATAGCAGTCAGACAAATGATAGTACTGACAGTACGTAAGTGATGTGTTGGTTGTGGTATTCGTGATGATAGCAGTGATGGTGTCGACAGCCGTGTAATAATGATGATAGCATGATAGCATTATCACCATAGTGATTGAGATGATGTTGATGTTGGCGGTGGCGCTGTGATGATGATGATGATGATGATGACGATGATGATGATGATGTTGATGATGATGATGATGATGATGATGATGGTGATGATGATGATGATGTTGATGATGATGATGATGATGATGATGATGATGATGATGGTGATGATGATGATGATGATGATGATGATGATGATGATGATAGCTTATATTGATGAGAGTGGCGAAGTTATTCTTGCAAAGCTAACACAGGCGCCTGGTCACGTGACTCCTATCGTAATGAACAAGAGTGTGTACACACGTTATTCTCACACGTGTATCGGTGTCGCTGTAGATACGATCGCAAAAACACGAATACAGCCACTGTATATACACACAGATATAGATACAGATATTCATACATATATATATTATTTTTTGCGTCATCAATATGTGTGTGTACGTGTTTATTCTTTTATTGTTTTATTTGTTTCAGTCATTTGACTGCGGCCATGATAGAGCAACGCCTTTAGTCGAATAAATCGACCCCAGGACTTATTCTCTGTAAGCCTAGTACTTATTCTATCAGTCTATCTTGCCTAGATGCTAAGTTACGGGGACGTAAACACACCAAGATCGGTTGTCAAGCGATGGTGGGGAGACAAACACAGATACACAAATACATATATACATATATATACGACGGGCTTCTTTCAGTTTCCGTCTACCAAATCCACTCACAAGGCTTTGATCGGCCCGAGGCTATATTAGAAGACACATGCTTAAGGTGCCATGCATTAGGACTGAACCCGGAACCATGTGGTTCGGAAGCAAGTTTCTTACCACACATGCAATCCTCCGCCTTATATATATATATAGGGAGTAATCCTTATTTTTAATATTGTCACTATATATATATATATATATATATATATATATATATGCATACATCATCATCGTCATTATCATCATTTTAATTTTCTAAAGTAGCGTAGTTGTTTATGAATACTGTCACTTTTGCTGCCGCAGTTCGATGGAGTTAGGATACAATCAGTTTAAATCTTCTGCGATTCTTCGGCGTGAGATTTGCCTTCAATTCAGAATAATGATAGCCAGAATTTGTTTTGGCCGGGTTTTGGAATGCCAGCACAGTTATGAAGACAGTATCTCGTGAAATATTAAAAGAATTCAGCAGTTTTAGAGGTTCAGAGGTTCCAACCATTCGCGCTTTAAAAATTTGCACTCTAAGGAAATCAAACAGGTCACGCAGCTAAACTTATTCAAATATATAAAAAGAAAAGAAAAAGAAAAGCGGGGTGGATCATACAATACAAGGTATGCATAACACATACTCACACATATATATATGTATTAGAATAGTTTTAAATTTGTCATAATGCAAATTGAGAGAATACATAACACACATATACATGTATATACAGATACATATATATATATATATATATATATATGTATATATACATATATATATATATATATATATATATATATATATATATATATATATATATATATATATATATATATATATATATATATATATATATATATATATATATATATATATATATATATATATATATATATATATATATATATATATATATATATATATATATATATATATATATATATATATATATATATATATATATATATATATATATAGTGGAGGCGCAATGGCCCAGTGGTTAGGGTAGCGGACTCGCGGTCATAGGATCGTGGTTTCGATTCCCAGACCGGGCGTTTCAGCAAAATGAACCAACAGAATAAGTACAAGGCTTTAGAAAAGATCGAAGTACCAGGATTGATTAGTTCGGTGATTCAGCATGGCTGCAGACTGATGATTGAAACAAGTAAACGGTAAAAGGTATATGTGTGTGTCTGTGTGTGTGTATGGATGGATGGATGGATGGATGTGGTTTAACGCTCGGGAAGTGAGAATGTCTTTTACATGTCGAGCCTACGCTCTTCAACAGAAAGGAATACGAGGAAATAAACAGAGAGAATAAAAAAAACAACTTTTGGAGCTTGCGATATAAGTAGGTAGGTATTTATATGTCGCTCTCTCTCTGTCTCTCTCTGTCTCTCTCTCTCTCTCTCTCTCTCTCTCTCTCTCTAATTATATATATATATATATATATTTTTCATTTTTTTTCATTTTATCCAGTTTCAGCTCATGAGCTGCGGCCATGCTGGGGCACAGCCATTTGGTGTTGCTACACAATTTTACTTCACGAATCTTACTTCAGGAATTGACATGTGGTGCATGAGAGAGTTTGATGCAGCTGCTCTCATCTGCGCCTCCTGCCGTGAAGTTGGTTCATCTGGTGCATAGTGTCTTCAGGGTTCTGTATTACCTGTGAGACTTTTCTATCATCTGCATAACTTGTGACTGTGGCTATCTGTGTGGCTGAGGGCATGTATGAGAGGGCCATTATGAACAATAGTGGTCCCAAAACAGTGCCTTGCGGAACACCGCTCACTATTTGCGTGTCATTGGAGGTGGCCCCATTGGCTACTACCACCTGACTTCTATCCTTCAGAAAGTCATGAAGCCATTCTCCCAATTTTCCAACTATGCCGAGATCACGCAGTTTGTGACATATTATTCCATGATCGACTTTATCAAAGGCCTTTGCAAAGTCGAGATATATCAGTTCCACATTTGAACATTTGAGTGGTTAAGTAGCTGCTTCAGCACCCAGTCATAGTGTTGTAAGAGCTGAGTATATATATATATATATATATATATATATATATATATATATATATATATATATATATACCGGTGTAAGCACATAAATGTGCAACAAGATGGAAAAGAGAGTACTCAAATACAAGAGGTAGAGTAATATGCTTTATTTAAAAGCAGCAGACATATAACAAAAAAAATGTTACTCGGAGTTTTACGCTCTCGTTCATCAGACGGTTTTGTTAGACAGTTTCTAACAAAACTGTCCGATAAACGGGAACGTGAGAGTCCGAGTAACAGTTTTTTGTTATATTTCTGTTGGTTTGAAATAAAGTATATATATATATATATATATATATATATATATATATATATGTATGCATGTATGTATTGTATGTATGTATGTATGTGCGCACATGCACTTGTGCCTCATTATGAGATAACCACAAAGAGTTAGCTTTTTGCTTCTATATAAATACCTACCTATCGACGTAGATATATACATATATACACCCCACCCATATACACACTCATGCGTATACATACACACTCACACACACACTTATATATATATGGGTGGGGTGTATATATGTATATATCTACGTCGATAGGGAGGTGTTTACATGGAAGCAAAAAGCTAACTCTTTGTGGTTATCTCATAATGAAGCACAAGTGCATGTGCGCACATACATACATACATACATGCATACATACATAAATACATGCGTACATGCATACATACATGCATGCATACATACATACATACATACATACATACATATACGTTCTATGCTTGATTGATAGAACGATAGATAGAACGATAGATAGATAGATAGATAGATAGATAGATAGATAGATAGATAGATAGATAGATAGATAGATAGACTAAGAGAATAGAGAGTCAGAGATTGGGAGGGAGATGAAAGGTCGCTGGAAGCGGTCAATCTTATAATCAGTCGATACCATTATACAGGCTGTAGGGGCGTGAAGGTATGTGTGACAATGTTCGTACTAATGCTTCATTAAGTTGTTATTTAATATCTGTCATTAGACAGACTGTGTAGTTAGTTCCCTTACCCCGTTCATTGTTGCTGCGATGGAGTCGGCAGCAGTATATAATGGTGATTTATATAATGGTGGTAACGTTGGCTATAATAGCGGTGGCCGGTAGCCGTGGATAATTACAATGTGTTGTATGTGTGTTTATGTGCGCACATATACATATATATCTATATCTATGTATGTGTGTGTGTGTGGGTGTGTGTGTGTGTGTGACACATACACACACACACACACACATATATATATATATATATATATATATATATATATATATATATATATATATATATATATATCACAATAATAAATCTCTGAACGAGATGTAAACTGGAGCAGCACGATATCGCGAAGTATATTTGCAACCTTGATGTGGCTGACCCATATGCGGCAATGCTACTGTAGTTTATAGCCCTAGGAAGACGTCTCCTCCAGCTGGCTAATGACATACGTTATATATATGTGCACAAATACATTTTATATATACATAGTTATGTATTATGAATATGTGTGTGTGCGTGTGTGTATGTATGTATGTATGTATGTATGTAAGTATGTATGTATGATTGTATGTATATAGCAAAATCCAAGAATTAGTGATTTCAAAGAAGAATAAGGATTTCAAAATTCAGGCAGATACTTTCTAAACACTTTGTTGTAATCTGAACAAAGATCCTGACACAGTTGCACACAGAACATATGTCAGAACTTTATATGCGGTTAACTATTAAATAGGGATATTCCTCCATTACTCGCACACACACAGACACACACACAAATATATACACATATACATATACACGCGTATATTTACATAAACATGCATGGAGTTTTCATGTGTACCATCAAGCATAATCGAAGTATTCAATACATAACATAATATTTTGTGTGAATTACTGTCAGTGATTTACTTCAAGTTTCATGTTTAGTGGAATCCCCAATGAAATAACCGATCAATGCGCAATCCTATGTGTGTGTGTGGGTGGCGTTTCTTTGTGTATATCATAGAAGCTTTCGAAGAAACTTCAGCAAAATTAGTAAACAAGTGAGAAAAATTAATGCTGTGGTTCTGGAAAATGAATGATTTGTAGCAAATAGCATGCCCCACAATATACTGTTTTACCTGTTTTCAGATTGCGAAAGCTGTGGGGTTACATATAAACAATGATTTGTTATTGAGTTAGATGAACTGTTAGAGCATCGGATAGAATATTTCCTGGTGTTTGTTTCTACGTTTTGTACAAGAGTTCAAATCCTCGTAGAGATCAACTTTGAATTTTCCTCTTTAAAATAATGGAAACCAATTCCAGGCGGTGGATTGGCAGAACTTTAAGAATGTTGGACGAGATGTCTTACCACAGTTGTCCTGACGCTTGCATTCTTCTTTGAAATCATGCCAGGGTCCCCATTGAAGGTCGATTTAGTCTGTTATCCGATGTAAAACCATCACCTAGCACCTTGTAAGCCCTTTGCGCTAAAGTCCTCTTCTTTGCAAGTATTCAAACCCGGTACCTTGTTGGATAACTTCATACTGACCCACACATCAGGTTTTGATGTTCTGAATCGAGTCATGATCAGGTTTTTTCTGTCTATACAATAAAGGTACAAAGAAGTTACGTATATTATATTGGCGTTTGAGACTTCATTCCACCAGGGTCAACGACATAGTGCCAGATAAGTAGAAGAGTCCATAAAATCATCGCTCCTCATCTCCAAACGTTAAATCGATACTCCCTCACAAGCGTAAGGGCGGTGAACTGAGAGAATCATTTGCGCGTTGGGAAATTATTTTGCTGATTTCTCCAGAGCCTTTACGTTTTGGGTTCTAACGCCGCCGAAGTCAGCTTTGCCTTTTATACTTTAGGGGCCAAATTACCAGTCCAGTACTGAGATCAATGGCATCGACGAATCTCTCCCGTGATAGCTATTGATCTTGTACCAAAATCAGGAACCAATGGTATTAAGAGAACAGTGGATGGTAGAATTGGTAGAATGATAGCAAAAATACCTAGCAAAATTTGATTGTATTTCCTCATATTCTAAGATCAAATCCTGACACCATTAACTTTGATTTTATCCCTTTGGGTTCAATAAAAGAGCCATGCGAAAACCTTGTAATGGAGTTACATTAAAGTCGGCAACATAACTCACTCAAAATGTTTGGCCATGCGCCAATGTTGGAAATCCTTATTATTTCAGATTTTACAAATTATTACTATTAAATTGACGAGGATGGTGGATGCCACAAATGGTAAAGTGCTGGATTAAAGCCTTCTAGGATTTGGCAAGGTTTTCACTGTTTCATTTACGCGGCTAATGTTTTCTTTCCCCAGAGAAAGCTAAATCAACATACATCACGTCATTAAATAAAGTTTGTCCTTATGATGTACCTCCAAATGGTTCATGCTTAATTAAAACCACATAATTACCAAAGAAGGAACTCAACCAGAAAGATGGAATTGAAGATATGGAAGAGATTCAGCGTTAATTTGTTTCGTAACTTCATGGCGTAGGTTCAAATCACTCCGGCATTAACTTTACACTTAAACCTGAATGACAATCCTCGTGGAATTCACTAATACTTCAAGAATTATATTTCAGGGTAGTTGATATTTACTCCGAAAATCGCTTGCTTCTGAAGAAGTCTAGAAGTAGCATGGTGGATAAAACAAATATCATTTGAAATAAACTTTCTTCCTTATTATTTCAATTTCTATAAAATGAAGGTGGATTCACATTTTTGCCAGTTGATCCGAAGAGAGAGTGAAATTGACGCTTATAATGGAATCGGTGCTTAATCCACTATTCTCATAAATCTTACATATGCATACACATACATATATACATATAGGTGCAGGAGTGGCTGTGTGGTAAGTAGCTTTGCTACCAGCCACATGGTTCCGGGTTCAGTCCCACTGCGTGGCATCTTGGGCAACTGTCTTCTACTATAGCCTCGGGCCGACCTAAGCCTTGTGAGTGGATTTGGTAGACGGAAACTGAAAGAAGCCGTCGTATATATGTGTCTATATATGTATATGTGTGTGTGTGTGTTTGTGTGTCTGTATTGTCCCCCGATACTGGTGTGTTTATGTCCCTCGTTTTGCGGTTTGGCAAAAGAGACCGATAGAATAAGTACTAGGCTTACAAAGAATAAGTCCTGGGGTCGATTTGCTCGACTAAAGGCGGTGCTCCAGCATGGCCGCAGTCAAATGACTGAAACAAGTAAAAGAATAAAAGAGTATACATACATATATACATCTATATATATATATATATATATATATATACACACGCACACGCACATATACAAATGTTTGTCTGTAAATGTGTGTGTGTGTGTGTGGTGTGTGTGTGTGTATGTGTAGCGTGGAGGATGTAAAAGTCTGCGTTCTTTCATTAATTTATCTCCTTTTTCCTTTTACTTGAAGAAGGACGCTATCCAAATCGTTGGATTTTTCCACGCCTTAAAGCAAGTTCATTGTACTCTTTCCACCGAATGTATGTACTGCATACAAAAACCAACATCAGCCTCTTCATTGTCTTTTTGACCATATTCATATGTATGTGTGCGTGTGTGTGTGTGTGTGTGTGTGTGTGTGTGTGTGTGTGTGTGTGTTTGTGTGTGTGTGTGTGTGTGTGTGTAGACGTTTTTAAATAAGTGTTAGAATGTAAAATAACGAGCAATGATATTCATATTGTTCAGTAAACATACAAAAATGCCCTTCGAAGAAAACATTGCTAACACAATAAAAGGACCTTGATCCAACTAAGTTTGAGAACACACTCTAACCACATATCTACACACTTTCTTCACATACGCGTCTCCATTTCTTATTTTCTAACTCTCTCTGTTTCTCCCTCTCTCTCTCTCTCCCTCTAGTTCTCTCCCTCTCTCTCTTCCTCTAGTTCTCTCTCTCTCCCTCTAGTTCTCTCCCTCTCTCTCTCTAGTTCTCTTTCTGTCTCTCAACGTATCTATTTACTTTTGTATCTATCTATCCATCTGTCTATCAAACTTTCTGCTGGCCTGTTTGTCTATATACCTTTCTCTCTTTCCATCTACCACTCTACATCTCAATCTCCCAACATAATACACTACTCTATCCTGTCCATTATTCAACTCCCTATAAATGCCAGACATGTGTGTATGTGTGTATGTGTGTGTAGTTTTCTCTTTGTTTATTGATACGTCTATATCAGTAAATATGTGCATGTACGAATCTATACACACACACACACAAATATATATGTATGTACATATGTATATATCACATATATATATATATCATGTGTCATATATATATATA
>NC_142942.1:43481939-43489439 GCF_046866305.1 Octopus bimaculoides
ATGATTGTTTGGCTGTTCGTTTTCAGGGAGAGTGGAGACTTACTGCACTCGAGACATGAGTGCGTAATTTATCAGAGTTCTGAGAGTGGACCATTAATTTGTACATCTTCCCTCAACAGTCCTCCATTCTTTTAAACCTGTCCTTAACATGTATGTCTTACTAACAGGAATTCTCTATTCATTCATTTAATCCGGATCCTTATTTTTCCTATTTTAGGCACAAGGCCAAGAAAATTTGAAGGGATGGCGCTAGTTGATACCATCGAGTCCAATTCTTGACTGTTGCTATATTTCGTCGAAGCTGAAAGGATGAAAAGCAACATTTCAGAGAACCAAGGGGTAATATTCATCTCCATCTAAACGTCTCATATTGGCTTTTGGTGCAAAGCGCATTCTTGCTTTTATCCCTAGCAGGAAGGTAATTCCTCGCTATCTCCAGCGCCGAGACCACCAGATCACGTGATTCGGACCTTCATTGGTCTTGTCAATGCTGGACGCCCGACAGCTTCAGTTAGTAGCGACTCATCTCTCCGCCAGCGATATACTGATATACAGGTGCTATTGTTACGATTAGCTCAGAAAACGGCTAAAAGTGGATTCACTACACAGTTAGACGTCTTATCGATATTTCAATGAACACTTAGAACATTAAGGAACTAAATATAAAATAAAATTATCTTCTCCGAATCTCTGTCGATTCCCTCCTCCAGATTTTGGTACCAATTCGTAAGTTTCAGGTGGAAAGCAATCTAGTTCGTAATCTATAAGCACTTTATTGACACCTTTATAGTATATTACCCTCAAGTAATGGTTTTGACTAAATTCCCTAGGCCTACCCCGTGCGTTGAGGTACAGATGTGTAGCTAGGTATAGGTTCAATGCGTCTACTTACATTCTGAGTTCAAATACCAGCGAGGTAATTTTTTCTTTTATCGAGTTATCGGGGATTTGAAATTAGAACGAAATCGTATCTAAGGAAATGCTGGAAAAAAAAAAACTGTTATCGTGAGATAAATTATAAATCGGATTCCATTTGAAATATCTGGGGATATGTGAGTACTTTTGTGTGTGTGTTAGAGAAAATGCAAAAGAGAGAGTGGGAGAAGAGAGAGAGAAGGGGAGAGAGAGAGAGAGAGAGAGAGAGAGAGAGAGAGAGAGAAAAGAAAAGTAATAATGTAAGAGGAATTAGAGAGTGCAAGCGAAGTCTGTAGGTGTGTGGATGAAAAGCGAGAGAGAAAGCAATCGTTTAGGAAAGAGCTAGAGAGAGTGAGATTATTGTGTGTGTGTGTGTGCGTGTGTGTGTGTGTGTGTGCGTGTGTGTGTGTGTGTGTGTGTGTGTGTGTGTGTGTGTGTGTGTGAGTGAGTGTGTGTCTGTGTGTGTGAAAGATGAACAGAAATGTTGGTATATAGAGAGATTTTTGGTGAGATACATAGTTATATATATGCAGCATTAAAGATTGACAGATCGATAGACAGATCGATAGACAGATAGATAGATAGATAGATAGATAGATAGATAGATAGATAGATAGATAGATAGATAGATAAAGAGAGAGAGAGAGTGGGAAAGAGGAGAAGAGAGGAAGAAGGAGAGAGGCTAAAAGAAAAACTGACAGACAATACAGGAGTGACAGAGAAGCAGGTGAAAACAATCAGAGAATCATTTGAAAGATTAGACAAACGATGTGTGTGAGTGGAGATAGAAAGAGAGAGAAAGAGAGAGAGAGTGAAAGAGGGAGTGGTGGTGGTGGTGGTGGCGGTGACGGCGGTGGTGGTGAGAAGGCGAAAGCGGACACAACACACCGAGTGACAAACAAACGGACGAGATACAATCTGACAAGTACTAAAGAGAAAGAGATAGGATTTCCACGGTAACAAGATGGCCGTTATCAGCGATCTATGGAGGGTGGTTGGGAGACGATGTGAGGAAAAGGGGAGATCACTACGCGTCTGGATGGAACCCCTAAGGTTTAGGGACCACCAGGAAGCCCCTAAGACTACATCAGATGGCTTCTATCCACGTACTTCTGTCCGCTGTATGATGAAGTGCGTTTGGCTGTGTTTATGCATTGTGGCCGATTATCCTCGTATATATATTTCATGTGTGTATATGTGTGTGTGTGCTTCTATAAAGACATGTAGGTATATATTATATATGTACGAGATTTGTGTATGCACTTGAGGGTATATGGGTGCTTACACATTTAAACACATACGTTTGTATACCTGTATATCTATAACTCTATCAGCATATCAGCTGCGAACTATCTCACTACTCAGACGTGCTTACACACACACACACACACACACACACACACACACACACACACACACACACACACATACTCTCATTCACACAGCCACAAACATATACATAATAACTATATATGTCTACAAACGTGTATACATCTGTGTATATACATGTGTACATGTATGTATGTATGTATGTATGTATGTATGTATGGCGTAGGTATTCATATGTTTGTATATATATGCATTTGTGTATACACCTATGTATATACATGCGTACATGTATGTATGTATGTATGTATGTATGTATGTATGCTTATATATATGTGTTTGTGTATACACGCACACATATATATTGTATATGTATGCATATGCTAATATGTGTGTATATATATATATATATATATATATATATATATTCCTGTTTGTATATAATTGAATGCTGATAAACCTGATTAGTACTTTTAACTAAGTTTCTTCCGGTTGACCTTAGTCAAGTGTACTCATCAATAAGATACGCACACACATTCGCACTCACGCACACATCACGTGACCGTGTGGTTGACCAGAATATCGGACGTAGTAATACATCGCTAGTCAGAATGCGCTTTGCATCGTTTTAGCATTCGAATGATGCCACCTCGTTGGCTAGTGAGCAGGCGAACATTTCCGACTGATCGAAAAATTAGTCCGTTGCAGGGTTACTCATTTAAGGCTCAGTAAGTTTGGAAAGACGTGAGATGATGTGTTTTGCTCACGTACACCAAGTGCAGCCGGTATAGGAAACGAGACCACGATCTCACGCTCTTGAGTGTAACACACATAACCACTAGGCCATGCGCCTTCACATACACACACGCACACACACACACACACGCACACATATACACACAGACACACACACACATACACACACTCATACACATACACACACATACACGCACATACACACACATGCACACAATGCATTTTTGGAGTCAGTTCCGGCCTGTAGCACCTCGGACATGTTTTTACTTTTCTTCCATAGCCCTAGGTCAAGAAATGCCTTGTGAGCGAATTTGCGGATATTTTGTGAAGTTGGGGTATATTTTGTGTTCAGAGTTCCCGCCCTTGTGTTTTCTTTACGGGTGGTGGTGGTGGTGGTGGTGGGGTTTCTGACTGGTTTTCTAGGAATCCATGAAGGCGTTTGCTTTGCAGTTTATGATATTTTATTTGAATTTGTTGCTATGATAGGAAAGTACGTAGTCTAGTGATAGTGATCAGAGTACATAGTGATCACGACTGTAAAATACCGGTTTCAATTCTTGGCTCGGGTGGTATGTTGTATCTTTGAGCAAGTCACTTCATTTCATGCAACAGAAACTTTCTCGGAAGAAAACGAGTATCCTCCTCCTCCTCCTCCTCCTCCCCCCTCACATTGGGTTTCATCGCCAATGACATCCAGTCGTTCTCACCTTGAAGCCCCTAATTTTTCCTCGTCCCCCAAAGCGGCTGCTCCACTGTAAACTGTTCAGTTACGGGCCAATGAGGTATTTTAACTGCTACAAACAACAATTAAATTACCATCTTTTAAAGACAAAATACAAACAGGATACTTTTATGTACACGTGTGTGCGTGCATGCTTATTTTGGGCTTCTGTTTGTCCTTCTACAGATTGACAGCCGCTGTTGCTTTCCCGTCGAGTGTGAATATATTCTTCTTCTTGTGTGTCCTTCTCCAGCCAGGCTCACAGACTAACCTTAACCCGAATCTGAGTCTATAGGAGAGGACACTATCCCAAGATGGCTGCCTCGCATTGACGCTGAACCCGAAATTGCGTGTTTGCAAAGTAAACTTGTTAATCATACATTCTTTATTCGCTTTGTTTCTTTGTATTTTATATATTTGATAATTGGAATCTTTATTTTGCACACAGCAAAATACAGCATCAAAAAAAAATTATATGTAGAAAATTAGTTTCAAACGTTCATTAATATTTTCTAAGTTCACATAATATCAGTGACGTCACAGTTCTCGTATCAATCGCAGAAATCTCTTTTGTTTGATCAGCCCATCCATATTTTACTCTTTGTCACCGCTTGCTTATTATATATTATGTATCTACTCCGTCACGACGCTATTCTACAAAAACTCCGATGCATAAAACCCAGTCTTCCATGCGCTCACACATACACACATACGTATGTATGTATGGATGGAGGGTGTGGTATGTATGCATGCATGTATGTATGTATGTACGTGTGTATGTATATATTAACACACGTGTATGTCCTGATTCGCAAAACCAAATACACACACACACACACACACACACACACACACATGCACGCACGCGCTCGCGAGCCGCCGTTAAGCTCTGCTATTTGTCGTGACGCTATCAAAAATGTAACGATGCGTTCATTTCTCCAATGACCCTTGCAGGGGTCGCTGGAGAAAGTTCACCGGGGAGAAATAAATGAACAGCCTCATAAAATTTCTGACCTTCGAACTCTTTCTGTCAACTCCCGCATGCTACTCCTCCCACAATTTGCTCTCTCCTCTTTCTTACCTCTTTATTCATTGCCTTTATCTTCTTCTTCTTCTTCTTCTTCTTCTTCTTCTTCTTCTTTTCTCCTCCTCCTCCTCCTCCTCCTCCTTCTTCTTCTTCTTCTCCTACTCCTCCTCTTCATTCTTCTTCTTTTTCTCCTCCTCCTCCTTTTTCTCCTTCTTATTCTCCTCCTCCTTCTTTTTTCTTCGTTTTCTTCTTCTCCTCCTCCTCCTCCTCTTCCTTCTTCTTTTTCTCCTCCTCCTCCTCCTTCTTCTTCTTCGTCTTCTTCTTCTCCACTTCCTCCTCTTCCTTCTTCTTCTTCTTTTTCTCCTCCTCCTTCTCCTCCTCCTCCTTCTCCTCCTCCTCCTCCTCCTCCTCCTCCTTCTTCTTCTTCTTCTTCTCCTCCTCCCCTCCTCCTCTTTCTTTACCACAGCAATAATAGAGGTTGGCGCTACTACTACTACTACTACTGCCGCCACCACCACCACCTCCACTACCACCACTACTGTTAATACTAACACTAGCACTTCTGCAGCTGCTCTTAATATTTATTCTGCTGTGCATATTTATTTACGAACCTCCGGATTCTTAGTTCATTTTTCGACCTTGTGAGCATTCGAGTTGAGACTAAGTTTATTCAACTTAGCACTAATTTTATATGTGTGTTTTTACTCACATTCTAAGAAGTGAATGTTAAAAATGATAACAAATTTAAATAACATGTTTTGCCATGCAAATGTTCTGCTCTTATAGCGACACAGAAGAAATAAATTACACGATTCTTCTGTTCACGAAAGTCTTTTTCATTGTAACATTCGTAACCGATCGGTATAAGTTGCATTTTATATCCCTTTCTTTTACACCAGCTTGTAATAATGGAGCCACGCGTATAGAACATGCGTACATCGGACGAAGATAGGGCAAGGCTGATTGACGCCTTCGGGGGGCATCGAACCGATTACCTGCAACTGGCAGACTCTTGACAGTAAAATGAGTACTACCCGATTCATAGTAGTGACATCCCTGCGGTCTAGGAGCGTCACATTTTTCCCAGAAGAGGTGCCTACCACTTCAGAGTTGATGAGGAAATGTGAGCCAGGCTTCAGATGATCATCTGGTACTTAATTTATCGACCCGGAAACGAAGAAAGGAAAAGTCGACTTCGGCAGAATTTGTACTCAGAACATAGAGACAGTCGAAATACCACTAAGCATTTCGCCCGGCGCGCTAACGTTTCTTATTTCCTTATTGCCCACAAGGGACTAAACATAGAGGGGACAAACAAGGACAGAGAAGTGGATTAAGTCGATTACATCGACCCTAGCGTGTAACTGGTACTTAATTTATCGACCCCGAAAGGATGAAAGGCAAAGTCGACCTCAGCAGAATTTGTACTCAGAACGTAAAGACAGCCGAAATACCGCTAAGCATTTCGCCCGGCGCACTAACGTTTCTTCTAGTTGGCCGCCTTTCAACCAAGGTAGAAATATTATTGAAGAACTTTACCTTTCACTTCTTACACGTTTCACTTTTCACTAAATCAATAATTTAAAGCATCATTTCGATTCCAATGCTGACTTCATCGCCGTATCCAATCAAAATATCTGCTATTGTACCAAAGTCAAAATACTTTGGTAGCAACCGCTAATTTTGCTGTTGTAGCTGGTGATGATGATGACGACGACGAGGACGAAGATGATGATGACGACGATGAAGATAGAGGTAAATTGTCATTGAAGACTAAAGACATTGCCACAGACAGAGGTTGTGTGTGCCGGATGAAATACCTTTACAACCAATTATATTAATTCTCAGACAGAAACAGACACAGCCAAGCTCAGAACTAAATATCTCATTCCTCACCAACAATTTAATTCTGCTTCCTCTTTTAAATGTCTTTCGGCCAAAGAGCATCCTTTTGGAAGCCTAATCGATACGACAACGACGACGACGACGACGACGACGACGACGACCACCACCACCACCACCAAAAACACAATCACAAAAATAACAATAGAAACGGACTTTACTTAATTAACGAAGTCCAGTCCGGGCCAGTCTAGTCAAGTAGCATTTAGTCCGGTCAATGTTTATGACTTTACAATACCGCCAAACACTAGGTTTTACGACGTCATATGCGACAAGTTGTTTGTGGCGACATTATAAGTCTAAAACACTTGTTAACAGGAAATTTTCAACGTTCTAATCAATAGCATAACGCTAGGCTGATTTCAAACAATTAACATCTCGTCAACCACACACTCACATACAATTGGCCATACTTTATCGCCATGGTGCTGTATATTGGGTTGGATAAATTTCATCACAATACGTTATGATAATCATAGCAGACAAAGAGTTTATTCAAAACTTAGCGTATTTGTATGTATGTATGTATGTATGTATGTATGTAGGAAGGTAGGTAGGTAGGTAGGTAGGTAAGTAGGTAGGTAGGTAGGTATGTGCTCGGGTAGGTAGAGAGATAAGTGTGAGCGTATTCTTGTGCATGTGTGTGATTATAATTCTGTGTCTGGGTATACAAGAGTGTATATATTTATGTCAAAGTGTGTATGTGTGTATGTGTGTGTATCTATCTATCTCTCTCTCTCTCTCTCTCTCTCTATATATATATATATATATATATATATATATATATATATATATATATGTATGTATGTATGTTTACATATATGTATATGTGTATATGTACGTATATATGATA
>NC_142942.1:43494439-43499439 GCF_046866305.1 Octopus bimaculoides
AGCATAGCTGGTGTACACACTTGAATGATGTAATACAATTAGTGTGCAAAGGCGGCGAACTGGCACGTTAGCACGCCGGGCGAAATGCTTAGCGGTATTTCGTCTAGCGTTACGTTCTGAGTTCAAACTTCGCCGGGGCCGACTTTGCCTTTCATCCTTTCGAGGTCGATAAATTAAGTACCAGTTGCGTACTGCGGTCGATATAATCGACTGGCCCCTCTCTCCAAAACCTTCGGGCCTTGTGCCTAGAGTAGAAAAGAATATTTTGTCATGTTTTATGGCGACGAGCTAGCAGAAACCTTAGCACGCCGGGCGAAATGCTTAGGGGTGTTTCGTCTGCCGTTACGTTCTGATTTCAAATTTCGCCGTGGTCGACTTTACCTTTTGTCACTTTCGGGGTCGATAAATTAAGTTCCAGCTGAGCACTGGGGTCGATGTAATCGACTTATGCTCTCACCTAAAATTTCAAGCCTTGTGCTTTTAGTAGAAAGATTATTATTCGTCCGGCTTTAAGTTCGGATTTCAAATTCCGCCGAGGCTGACTGCCTTTCATTCTGCCGAGATTGATAAAATAGTTACCAGTTGAAGATTGGTGTCGATATTACTGGCCTTGTGCCAAACTTTGAAATCATTATTTTTCTTTCACTTTTTTTTTTTTATTTGCATTGTATTAAATGGCACACATAGGCGGAAGAATCTAAATGAAATATTAATGCAGGGTGGTCATGTTTGAGTTGGTGTGGTATAGTGTGGTGCAGTGATGTTGCTCCAGTGGGAGGCGATGTAATGTGTAGTGGTAAAGAGCAGGATGTGGGGAGAGTGTGATGTAGCATGGTAATAATGAAGTGCGGTCAAACGTGGGGGAGGGTGGCGCTGAGTGGTGTGGTTCGGGGTGGGATTCGGGGGTGGGCGGTCAAGTGTGTGGTGAGAGTAGAGCCACGTGGAGGTGTGGTACAGCCTTGGGACACACGGTTATTGTTTTCTTAAACAGACACAGAACGCTTTTTATGAGAGCTTCAAACAATATCGATCAGTTCATTATTGATCAGTCGATATCGATCAGTTATGTCTGATAAACCTGAGTGTGTTAAACAAAGTAACACTGATTGAATTCATTATTTTCATAATAAAGTGCTCGTAGACACGCAGGCACACAGGCACACAGACACACACACACATGCACACACACTCAAATATATATACACACGCGCGCGAGGCTCACACATGCACGTACGCACACAGGCACACACAGACACACCCACACGTACACGAACTTGTATACTTGTATATAACCGTATACATGCAGACGGAAAGATAATCATTACCATGATCACTATACACATACATTCACATATACATCCACACACACATATTTTTACATACATATGTATATATATATATATATATATATATATATATATATATTCACACACACACACACAGGTGCATGTATACATACATGAAGTTATACCAATTAACAGCACACTCACACAAACAAATACACACACACATATATACACACACATACATACATGCACATTACGCATTCACGCATACAATACAACACACATATATACACACAGCACATACACAAACGCATACACAAATCTGCACACACAAACACACACGCAGCGAACACTTTTACACGCAATCTGTACACACATACGTACACACACACATCACCTCATGAACATTAAGTGCCGTACACCACCCACAACACACTCATTAGCATATTCGTTCGTTGGTGTGTTTGTCATTAGACACAGTTCTGCTAATACATAAACCGCCATAATGACTGCAATTAGAATACGTCTTCTTTAATCTGACAGAAAGATTATATTTACCCTGAATACAAAACGGCAGGGACGTTTGACAAACTACGAAACTATTGTATAATGTTCAGTAAATCATTTGATATCCAGTATGGATTAATATCCATACTGGATTAATATCCAATATGGATTAATATCTAGTATGGGACTTCAAGCATTTCTAGGAGAGAAGATTCGAAAATTAAAATAAATCGTTACGACTCATGAACAAGAAAACCGGTTTCGGCTACAAAAAAAAAAAAAAAAGAAAAAATGGCTGTATGGTAAGAGGCTTGCTTCCCAACCACAAGGTTCTGGGTTCAGTCTCACTGCGTGGCACCTTCGATACGTGTCTTCTACTATAGCTAAGGCCTCGGTCCGACTAAACACTTGTAAGTGGATTTGGTAGACAGAAACTGAAAGAATTCTGTCGAATATATATATATATATATATATATATATATATATATTGTTGTATTTGGGGACTGTCATGTTGCCAGTTTAGCCAATAAAAACACACACACTATATATTTGGTGTTAATTTGCTTCAGCTTTATTTTATTTTTTACATTAATCGTATTTCGGCCAGAGTTCTTTCGTCACACTTCTGTGACCTCATCAGTGGTCCTTTGCTTTCTTCTTTCTTGTTTATGTGTCTTTCCTTACGATCAGTCATTTTCCAAACGATCAGCCATTTTGAAAAATACAAAATGGCTGATCCTTAGTAAGGAAAGACGCACAAATAAGAAAGAAGAAAGCAAAGGATCATTGATGAGGCCACAGAAGTGTGACGAAAGAACTCTGGCCGAAATAAGATTAATGAACTAAGTACAGTGAATCAATAAGTACAGTGAATCAATAACAAGAATGATTATCGAATGAATGAATGAATGAATGAGAGGAATAAAATACTTAAATGAATGAATAAATCAATATATAAGAGAAAGAATTGAAATATAAATGGAAATGAACGGAGTGGTGTAGTTGAGAAAATGAAAGCTCTGATAAGCGAATGAGTACGTAACACTGAAAGAGGTTTAAAGTGAAATGAAAAATAACGAATTAGAATAAGACAAGATAAGATTTTAAAATTTATATTGAACGAATATAGAAAGCTGTTGTCTTGTATGTCTGTTCAATGAATGAGAAAAAGTAGCATGAATAAATAAGTGAAGGATGGAAAGCTGAAATGGAAGTAAAAAAAAATTGACTGAAATTAATAAATGAATATATAAATAGAATTCAGAAAAGAAAGAAAGAATTAATGAGGTAAATGACGTAAGTTGTGAAAAATAGAAGTAATGAATGAAAAACAGATGAAGTAATGAATAAGTAAATGAATGATTAAAGTTAATGCGTATATGAATGAAATTCGCAAATAATCGAATAAAGGAGGAAAGAATGGGATGAATGAAATGAATAAAAAAAAATAGATAAATGTATGAACAAAACAAAAATGAAATAAACGAATGAAGTTAAAATATGAAACAATAAATAGAGGAAGGAATAAGCGAAGAAGAGAAAATGGTGGTGAATGAAAAAAATTGAATGAATGAAAAGGGGAAAAAATCTCTAAAGTAATTGAAGTAGAAGAGGATCAATAACATTTGTGAAGGCCCCTTGTCACCCACATCCGCTCACGTCTAGTGGTGAGGACGGGAGTTCGTATATATAGTGATGGTGATGGTGGTAGCGCTAAAGGTGGGAGGGCTGAATGGAACGGACGTTCACACGCAGCTTCCGGTTGGTGCGATGAGATCATGGTCACATGACTAATGCGCTTACTTACCACGCACCGCTAATCCATTGATGGATCGAGATTAAGCTCGGCTGGCTGGCTCGCTGGCAAGATGGCGGACTGGCGGACTGGCGGACTGGCGGACTGGCGGACTGGCGGAATGGTATATTGTATAAAGCACCACTATTACTACCACAACCGCTATACCACCACCACCACCACCACCACCACCAATACTACTCACTGCCCATGAACAACCAACTAAACATTAGTGTCGGTGGAACCACCTCTACCTCTGCCGGAACTGCTTTATCGGCAACATTAATGGCACCACTGATATCATCACCATCATCACCGCCTTCGTCGCCATTAACATCTACCTGAGTACAGATTCTACAACTAAGAATACTAAAACCGCTATCAACGTCGCAACTTCCACCACCACCACCACCACCACCACGAACTCCACCGCCACCACCACCACCACCACCACCACGAACTCCACCGCCACCACCACCACCACCACCACAAACTCCACCGCCATCATCTCCACCACCGATTTTTGAATAAATTATTGCAAAAATTTGGTGGGTGGGATTATAGAGATGAAACTAAATACCACCAAGAATTCGTTTTGTTGCTCTTTACCGATTCTGTCTTCAGCAACCTTAAATAAAATATTGGTTTCAAGTTTTGAAACGAGGCCAGAAATTCTGGGGGAAGGGGTTATCGATTACATCGATCCTAGTACTCAACTGGTTCTTAGTTTATCAACCCCGAAACGGAATTTAAAATCAGAAGGTAAAGACGGACGAAATCCGCTATGCATTTTGTCCGGCGTGCTAACGATCCTGCCAGCTCGCCGCCTTAACCTTTACAATATTAATTCCCCCTAAGATAGACACAATGTCAGAAATTTTAGCGAACGAATATTAATTAAACCGAACCCAATATTTCACAGGTATTACGTTTTGATGATACTGGAAAAACGAAAAGAAAATTTGACATCGGCGGGAGTTGAACCTAGAGAGTAAAGAGCCGATATAATTACCGCAAGAAATTTTGCCCAACACGCTAATGATTCCACCGGTCTATCGTACTACTAAAGGATTTTCAAAGATTTTAATTTTGGCTCAAAGAAATAAATATTGGTTTAAAGGAACAGAAGATTAAATCGCACCTTGAAAGGATGTGAAGAGAAATTCTATTGTGATTCTAGTGTGATTCTATTCACATTAAGCTATTTTATATTGATTTCAAATTTTGGCACAGGGTCAACTGGTACTTATTTTATGAACCCAGAAAGGATGAAAAGTAAAGTCAGACTCAGCAGAACTTGAACGAAGGCGGCGAGCTGGCAGAAACGTTAAGACGCCGGGCGAAATGCTTAGCGGTATTTCGTCTGCCGTTACGTTCTAAGTTCAAATTCCGCCGAGATAGACTTTGCCTTT
>NC_142942.1:43509439-43521939 GCF_046866305.1 Octopus bimaculoides
CGACTTGATATGTAGGTGGGGCTCCCTGTTGAGGTGGTGAAATGATGGAAGGAAAAAGGGAGGGGGATGTGAAGAGACGAATATATAACAACGACAACGACGGCGATGTTGTTGATGATGATGGTGATGGTGCTGCTGGTGATGATATTGATGATGATGATGATGATGATGGGGGTGGGTGGGGAATCTAATGCTGGTGTTGCACCGAGTAATTCTAGTTGGGATGTTGTTGCTGCTGCTGCCACTACCACTGCTACCGCCGTTGTCATTTCCACTGTTGCCCCCACCCCTGTTGTTGCTGCTACTGTAACTGCTGCTGACGATGATGGTGATGATAATGATGATGGTGATGAACATCTTGATCATAAAGTAGACAAGGAGTGTGACCCTGAAGGTTTTAATTACGGTGGATTGGCAGAATTGTTCGTTTGCTTTCGGTTAGTTAGTTACAGGTTGAGGTTCTTTATTGAAGTCATGCAGTGGTCAGCCATGCATTCCATCCTTTAGGACGATGTGTAACGCTTGCACAAGACTTGCGATTTTCTGTCGTAACAATTAAGGTGAAACATTTTTTTTCCCGACGCTTTAACACTTCGGCCACCTCGCTGCCTCATCGGTACCAATAATAATCTTTTCTTTCATAAGCGCAAGGGCTGACATTTTGTTGGGGTTGGGGCTAGTCGATTAAATCGACCCCAGTACCCAACTGGTACTTATTTTATCGACTGTGAAAGGATAAAAGACAAAAGCAGCCTCGGTGGAATTTTGAACACAAAAAGTAAAGGCGGAGAAAATTTCGCCAAGCATTTTGCTCGGTGGTCTAACGAATCTGCCAGCTGTCTGCCTTAATTAATACCGATGATAATAATATTGGTTTCAAATTTTGGCACAACGCCATCACGTTCAGAGGAGGGGATAAATCGATTACATAGACCCCAGTCTTCAACGGCTACTTATTTCATCGACCCCCAAAATATAAAAGGCAAAGTGAACCTTGTCGGAATTTGAACTCAGGATCTAAAGACGGACAAAATGCCCGGCGTGCTAACGATTCTGATTTACTCTAGGCACAAGGCTTGACATTTTGGGGGAGGGAGCCAGTCGATTAGATCGACCTCAATACGCAACTGGTACTTAATTTGTCGCTCCCGAAAGGATGAAAGGCAAAGTCGACCTCGGCGGAATTTGAACTCAGAACGTTTCTGCCATCTCGCCGCCTTAATAGATATTCCTACTGATGGGCTCTTCCGTCGAAGTGAACGTATGAGCATTCAGCTTTTGCCGAACGAATTATTTGCACAAATTATTTGTTTATAGTGATCAAATGTTCGTGCCCCACATTAGTTCTCTCTCTCTCTCTCTATGAAATTGATGTTGTCTGAACACGTACACGTTATATCATGCATCAGGTACCTTAGTGATCGCCGAGCAAAACGCAACACACCACCCGGTCTAGGAACTGAAATCACGATCGCTAGATCATGAGTGTAACACCCGAAATACTAAGCCTTCCACCCCTCACTGAGAATAAGGGTAAGGCCCCTACCCAACTCTTCTGTCATGAATGGCCACGGGACTGCACCTAGAAAGTTGCCCTCCGAGGAACAAATCTGAAAAAGGCTGTCTATGGAAGACCAGCAAGCGTCCATGTGGATCAGCCTCCCCTCTTCATGCGACCGATGTTATGGAAGGGAAGGGCAAAGGGGCCGATATAGCTTGGCTGCCGGTGACGTTGCAACTCATTTCTACAGTTGAGTGAACTGGAGCAACGTGAAATAAAGTGTTTTGTCCAAGAGCACAACATACAGCTCGGTCCAGCATTCGAACTCACAAACTCATGAGTGTGAGCCCGACGCTCTAATCATTTAGCCATGCGCCTTCACATTATAACCATAATAACAATAATATTATCTATACAATTTTGATTGTTAAAATTGTTGTCCTACTAGTAGCAAGTGTAATACTAAAATTAGTGGTACCTGCAGCTTCAATTGTTATTGTTGTTGATAAAGATGGCGTCATTGAAGGCTTTTTTTTTTGAGGTAACGTTCGTTTTGGCAATGGTGGCAACCATGACGACGGCAATGATTTCGTTGTTCTAAGCAATCACGGTGGTGACGGGGATGGCGGTGATGTTGGCGATATCGATGATGGCGGTGGGTGTCGTGTTGGTAGTGGTGGTGGTGGTGGAGGTGGTGGTGGTGGTTGTAGTTGTTGTCGTCGTTTCTTTTGCGTCGGAGCTGCTTTATGGAGGAATACTGTTTCAGACATGGAAGATATGAGTTTTGATGTTGAAGAAATCTGGCAGCAACGGAAGTTATAGAGGTGGTGGTGGTGGTGGTGTATGGAGAATCATGAAGAGCAGTAGACAGACAGACATACACACATACACAGACACACAGATGCACACACAGACATATATACGTATACGCAGAGTTGTGTTTAGAGAAACGGAGGGAGACAAAGCGATACAAATATAGATAGATAGATAGATAGATAGATAGATAGATAGATAGATAGATAGATAGATATAATATATATATATTAACGTTTCTTTTTATGTTTAGTTATAGTAAAAACAATTTTTCATTAATCTGATGGGTTACTATACAGATACTTTAGTACAGTGTGGAGGCGCAATGGACCAGTGGTATGGGCAGCGGACTCGCGGTCATAGGATCGCGATTTCGATTCCAAGACCTGGCGTTGTGAGTGTTTATTGAGCGAAAACACCTAAAGCTCCACGAGGCTCCGGCAGGAGATGGTGACGAACCCTGCTGTGCTCTTCCACCACAACTTTCTCACACTCTTACTTCCTGATTCTGTTGTGCCTGTAATTCAAAGGGTCAGCCTTGTCACACTGTGTCACGCTGAATATCCCCGAGAACTACGTTAAGGGTACACGTGTCTGTGGAGTGCTCAGCCACTTGCACGTTAATTTCACGAGCAGGCTGTTCCGTTGATCAGATCCACTGGAACCCTCGACGTCGTAAGCGACGGAGTGCCAGCAACAAACTTTAGTACAGTACAAATTTATTGTGTATATTAAACATGAGTCATTCGCGAAGATTCCAGTAGGGGTTTCAACTACAAGCCTTTGTGAGGCGTTGAACAATCCGATAGCTGCTATAGTATTATAATTCTCCCATCGCATTGAGGTTTTTGTACAAAGTAGCCTATACTTGCAAAGGTTCGTGGATTAGTGGTTTGGGTATTTGGCTTAGGATCGTAAAGTCGTGGTTCGAATGCTGGCGGCGAGTTGTGTTCTCCAGCAAAAATTAAAACAACTTTAATTCACGTTATACAGTGCATTCAGCTGTCAAAACTGAGTTGTATACGTAATTCGAAAGGGCCAGCCTTGTCAAATTTCACTGAACCTCCCCAAGAACTAACTTAGATGTACGCGTCTGTGGAGAGCGCAGCCACTTGCATTTTTACGAGCATACTGTTCTTTCGATCGGATTAACTGAAACACGTGTCGTCTTAACCAAAGGAGAGCCAGACTACCTTATACTTACGAACACACAAACTACCATTTCTTTTTTCAAATATAAATAATAAATGTTTTATACCTCTCAATATGTATTGAGCTCTTTATTACACTGTTTCTATTTCAATATTACATATTCTTTTCTACTCTAGGCACAAGGCTTGCTAAGAGTAGCAACGAAATCTCGCTTCTTTCATGTTTAAACGTAGTTTGTAAGAAAAGTGTCATTCTATAACGCCGTCTTGGATTTCCTACACATCTAGATAATCGACGCAGTAGTCATGGCTAGAGTACCATAGATTTGCCTCAATCAGAGCTAAGCTGCGTCTAAACAATAAAAAACACATAGGAGCGCGCGCGCACACACACACGCGTAGATACTCAAATACACACAGACATACACAAAAACACATATACACACTCTCATAGACCTTCACTCGCACTCAGAAGGTGGTCCTCTAGTACCTTCACTCACACCTCATCAAACTCATCCCAACTATAAAAACTTTCCGGGTCAATTCTCTTAACCCCTCTTATTTTTTTTATTATTCTTTGTTGAATTTTTCTGTTTGTCTTTTCTCCATTTTTTCTTTTTGATTCTTTGTTAAGGTTCAATAACGTTTTGTATTCGTTGTTAGCAAGACTTAGGGGTCGTTTCCGGAAAATTGAACTCCCTAACTCGACCCCCTTTTGCAATATATTCTCATTTGTAATCTGAAGCCCTGTGATTATCGAATTAAAAAACATAAAGCGGAGGTTCTTTCTTTCTCTTCTTGTGTGAGGATATGAGGGGAGGGGTAGTTATTACTTTCACAATTTCCATTTTGTGTTTATTTGTCTTTTCTCTGTGTGTGTGTGTGTGTGTATGCCCGTATGTGTGTTTAAGTGAATGAGAGTGTATGAGAGTATATATATATATATGTGTGTGTGTGTGTGTGTGTGTGTGTGTTCGTGTTTGTGGATTTGTGGATATAAATATGAATGTATATATATAAATATATGCGTGTGTTTGTAAGCATGTGTGATTATATTTATGATTGTGTGTGTGCGTGCGTGTGTGTGTGTGTGTGTGTGTTTGTGTGCGTGTGTGTGTATACACCTGCGTTTATACTTATCTGCGAATGCGAGCGATTGTAGCGAGTGTATATGCGTAAGTGTAAACATGCTCACGTGCGTTTATGTGGGTGTGTTTGCGTGTATGAGCATGTGTGTGTGTGTGTGTGTGTGTGTGTGTGTGTGTGTGCATTTTCATATGTTGTTTTTTGTGTCCTTTTTTGTTTTATTCCTTTATTTATTCTGCTTTTTGATATCGTCTTTTCCTTTTTTTTTTAATATTTAATAAAAGGTTTGAGTACAGTTAAGAAAAATGGAAGACAGGAAAAAGGGGCAGGCTCGGATATTAAAAGACTTAAATTGGGCAAGTAAAAGAGGAAGGAAGACTGGAAAAAGGGACACGGTTTATTTAAGGGGTTAATCTATCGACTTTTCTTCTCTAATTATTTAATTAATCTTTATTTTGTGACTCTTTGGTATTCTTTTGCAAAATTACTTTAATAAATATATGTGAAATTAAACTGTATTAAGGTGTGTTATACGCATGCGTACACAGACATATATTCTCTATGTACCTCTGAATATGTATGTGTATATATGTATGTATGCATATTTACAGATATGTATGTGCGTGTATATATATGTATATAAATAAATATATATGTACGTGGGCATGTGAATTTGTGTGCATGCTGGTGCCTATATCTATCTATCTATCTATCTATCTATCTATCTATCTATCTATCTATCTATCATTCTATCTATCTATCTCTCTCTATATATATTATATATATAATACATATATACATGTATATGTATCTATATATGCATGTATGTATGTGTGCGTGCGTGCGTACGTGCATGTGTGTATGTGTGTGTGTTTATGTGTGTGTCAGAAGCAATTCACCAATTCTTATATTTTAATCTTTCACTTGTTTCAATCATCGGACACTTCCCATGTTGGAACATCGCCTTGAAGGGTGATTTTATTCGAACGAATCAAACCCCAAACCCTTCTGTAAAGCCTGGTGCTTATTCTATCGCCTCCTTTTGCCGAGCCGCTGATTTTACGAGGGCATAAACAGATAAATTAACACCAGTTGTCAATCGATGGTGGAGGCAAGCGCATGACAATAAGACGCATTGATAATTCTCTCTCTCTCTCTCTCTCTCTCTCTCTCTCTCTCTCTCTCTCTATATATATATATATATATATATATATATATATATATATATATATATATATATATATATATATATATATACATATACATACATATGCATACACGTACACACACACATATATATATACATATATATATATATATATACATATATATATATATATATATATATATATATGTGTGTGTGTGTGTGTGTGTGTGTGTGTGTGTGTGTGTATAGATAAAATGTGTAGGTGGCATACGAGTGGGTATATATTTATAAAAAATAAGTTTGAAAACGCCACTATATAAAATAAATTTCAATTTATTATTTTCTCAGAGATATTTTACATGTTTCGGTTCTTGAAAAAACGAACCTTATCAAAAATACATATTCTAAAAAAATTGTAATTGAAAGAAAAGCTCATAATTGTAATTAAAAGAAAAGTTCATAATTGTTTCTTACTGGTGTCAACATTGTCCAGGGGGGAGCGTTTTTTGTGTGGAGACATAATGGCTGTCTAGTGCGTTGACTGGAATCGTTGGCTGTAGTAGTAGAAGTGACCGTATTGGTAATGGTAAACGGGAGTGACCTCTGTCCGTGGAAGCAGCAGTAGTTAATTGGTTGCAGTAGTAGAGGAAGAAGCAACAGCAGCAGCAGTAGAAGTAGTGACCGTAATAGCAGCAGTAGTAGAGACAGTCTCCTTTTAATATGTTCAATTTTTTATTCAATTTATCCTTTATTCTTGACCGGTTAATTCAAACCATGGGTTTGTTTTGTTTGGTTACGGTTGGTTTGTAATATGCAATTATGTAAACACGCCCAGCTCTATATCGGTATAAATTATTGAAAACTCAAGTATTTACAGCAAATATCTTTTATGCATACCTCTGAAGAGTCGACTACAATACGTGTCAATGACATCTCACGAGTGAATTTCTGCATATATTATTTCATAATACAGCAATACATATTTATTACATATAATATAGTAATACATATTTATTGAAGAATTATTAATTATATAACATCAGAGACCTGTTTCGGGAAGATTTCTAAACAGCCCTCTACATCATTAGATTAGGAGCACATATATCCTGTGACAGTAATTTTCCCTAATAGTACGAACTTTTCACTTTATGGTATCATTATGAAAGTGTCTACAGAAGTATCAGGATATCGAATTTAGATGAAACAATTGTAAATAGATGTAAAAAAAACTGTACTTGTGCGTGTATCTGTTTGATAGTGTTGTATAAATACGTTTTGGAAAACATCTGACCCACGTTATCGAAATAATTATTGTTTGCATAAGCGCAAATCTATGAACGTTGTGGGAGTGACATTCTTGAATGAATGAACTCCTATTACTTGACTGGTATCATATTACCAACAGAAGAAAGATGGGGAGCAAACTCGAACGGAGTTAGTTGTAACTAATAATTGTAAGAATCGTTTCCCCCGTCTTTACCAGTTCCATGAGCCACCAGCTCTAGAATTATATCTAGGTTATATCTAGTTGGTCGACCACCTAGATATAATCTTTTCTAAGTTTGGCAGAACGATATCTATTTTCTGAAGAGCGTGATTTTAATTACATTAACGCCAGTGCTCTACTGGTGCTTATTTTATCGACCCTAAACTGATGAAAAGAAAAATCGATCTCGTTGGTATTTGAACTCAGAACGTGAAGCCGGAAAAAAATATGCTTAGTATTTCGTTTAACATTCCAATAATTCAGCCAACTCGCTGTCTTAACCTACTAGAAATAATCGCTAGATGTTAAACAGAACAAATGGTATAGTGTACGCCAGGTTCACCTCTTCTTAGGCAAACGACTTAAAAAGCTGGGCTTGATTGTGAATTTGATTTCTCCAAACTTGTCTCTTAGTATTTTCGGTCTTCGTCAAACATTGTAATCTGCCATATACTCTGAGTATTGCATCTTCAACTGTTGTTAGCTTCCGTGTTAGGTTTTCACCAAATATAAAACATAAATAATCAATCCTTTTGGTGTTGTTGCTTATCCAGTTGTAACAAACACCACCGAATATCACGGGACTAAACGTGTAATTTTCCTCATATTGTGACACTCCCACACACACTCTTTTACACACACTCAGGCACGTGTACTTATAATCTTGTATTTCTACATATCCCACCTGCACATAAGATGTGACAGCCTCTAAATGATTGATTGGCCTGCTAGATATAGCAGTCACATCTCTCTACTTTATCATAGGATCTGTATGGTTAGAAATCACCTGGGACTAAACTAGCTCTATCGTCACTAAAACCCTAACAACAATAACAACAACAACAACAACAACAACAACTACTACTACTACTACTACTACTACTACTACAATAACCAGCTTTATAATAAATAGCAATAATCAGTCTTGACTTACTTCAAGTGTGACGAACGAGAGACATTATTGTTACTTAAAAATCAGTGAGTGGTTTACAGGATGTGCCATATGAAATATAATACATGGAAATGGTAGAATGTAAAAGCATATTTCATAAATATCCAATAAGAAAACAACCACCAATGACCACATAAAAGACACTATATAAATCTCGAACTGCTCTGGTTATCAAACACAAACATCTCATAAGATTTTGCCTACAACCTACTGAATAGGTTCATTTGCTGAAGGTTTTACATGCCATTTTCACCAAATTTTTAGGAAATTTAACAAATACCAAGGAATATTAATTTCGTACCTGACTGTACCGCCCTCGTAGAAGGAAAATTGTCGTATGTCCTTTTACGGCTCTTTTCATTGTTGCAAATAAAGGAAATGAAATTTCCTACAATTATTTGCTTACCAACCACATGGTTCCTGGTCCAGTCCCAATGCGTGGCACCTTGGGCAAGTATCTTCTACTATAGCCCCGGGCCGACCAAAGCCTTGTAAGTGGGTTTGGTAGACGGAAACTGAAAGAAACCCGTAGTATATATGTATATATATATATATATATATATATATATATATGTGTGTGTGTGTGTGTGTGTGTGTGTGTGTGTGTGTGTGTGTGTGTGTGTGTGTGTGTATGTGTGTTTGTGTGTCTGAGTTTGTCCCCCCACCATTGCTTGACAACCGATGGTGGTGTGTTTACGTCCCCGTAACTTAGCGGTTTGGCAAAAGAGACCGATACAATAAGTACTAGGCTTCCAAAGAATAAGTCCTGGGGTCGATTTTCTCGACTAAAGGCGGTGCTCCAGCATGGCTGCAGTTAAATGACTGAAACAAGTAAAAGAGTAAATGAACACGTAAGGCGTTTTATCGGATCGTCTGGTTCACCCAGGGTACGAAATCATTTGCCCGATATAACGCTGCAAGTCAGCAATATTTGGATGTAATCGAGTGACAGAAGAACCGTTTCGTCTCTCTGTGTGCATCCCTGACAAAACTTCCAATATCTTGGTCATTTCCGGACAAGAGATTTTGAAGAAGTTTTCCTTACGTTTCGAGTTAAAAGACCATACAGAAGATTTACTTGGTTGTGACGCGTCAACGGCCATAGCATCTTTGATCGTTTGGTCGTTTCTGGAGAATAAGAACAATGGAAACGATTACGATTTTAACAATGGAAGCGAGAAGAGCGTGAACAACAAGAACGTGAAATAAAATAGAACACGGGAAAATCCGAGTACCAGTGGAAAATCAAAATGAAATACAAAATGACATAGGAAACCAGGTAAAATGATATAATGATGCAGAAATTGCAGTAATCATACTAATAATAATAATAATAATAATAATAATAATAATAATAATAATAATAATAACAATTTAAAAAATAAATAAATAAATAAACAATAATAAATAGATAAATAAAACAAGAGGTAGTGTTAGTGCGGAGGCAGAGATGAAGAAGAATCATTCGATACGTCATTAAAAGCAATGGCTGTAACATTAGAGACAGACAAGGGAGACAACCGTATAAATATTATACACCGCCATTGTTGAGTAATTGTTACTTTTGAGAGAGGCGAGATTGTAAAAGACGAAACTGAGTCGTGTGGAAGTGATGAGAGTGAGTGATAGAGTGATAGTGAATGTTAGCGGGTCCTGTTGGTAAGGGAGGGTGCACAGACTTGTCAGAATGGTGTAGCAGGAAATAGGCAATATCAAATAGCAGATATTTATCTTATGAATTTGATTTGGAAGGCCCGGGTTCCGTTTTTGTTTTCTTTTTGATATTCTTGCCTTTTTAATTTGTTTAATATTTTTCTTAATCATTTACCGAACTTACTGTCTCAGTATGCTTCTCTCTCTCTCTCTCTCTCTCTCTCTCTCTCTCTCTCTGGTTCTTGGGCACTTTCTCATTCCCATTCTTTGCTGCATATTCTTGCTCTCTATTGCTCACCCTCTCTTTCTCTCTTCCTCCCCTCTATCTATCTATCTATCTATCTATCTACCTATCTATTTATCTATCTATCTATCTATCTATCTATCTATCTGATCATTTCTTTTTTATTGTTATGTATTGTAAACGCGCACGCACACACACACACACACACACACACACACACACACACACACACACACACACACACAAATATATTATTTATTTATTCATTTATTTATCTATTTACTTATTAGCGCGCTTCACCGTTTCTATTCAGCCCTGTTCAGAAGACACATGATACAATTTCCATCATCAAATAACATCATTTCACTTGTTTCTTCTTCTTCTTCTTCTTCTTCGTCTTCTTCTTTACCATTTGGATCAAGAATCGTATATCAGTTTTAGTTTGTTTTGTTCTGTTTCATTACTTTTTTTATTTTTAGACGATGTGGGCTTTAAATCTTTTCGATTTTATATTTTATTTACCAGTTGTTTTCTTTCCCACTCACACACACACACACACACACACACACACACACACACACACACCCACTCTCTCTCTCTCTCTATCTATCTATCTATCTGTCTCTCTCTCTCTCTCGCTCTCTCTGTGTCTCTCTCTGTTTCTCTGTCTCTGACTCTTTCTCTCTATTTGTCTGTCTGTCACTGTCTTTCTGTCTGTCCTCTTTGTCTCTCTCTCTGAAAAATGATTCTCTTTTACATCACTTTCTACATAAATAATTCTCTCTTCTCTATCTGTCCTTCTGTCTTTTGTCAATCAATCGAGCGATGTATCAGTCTATATAACTATCGTCTGTCTATCTATTTGCGTGCCTATCTATCTATCTATCTATCTATCTATCTATCTCGTCTACCTATCTATCTATCTATCTATCTTCTTGTCTATCTGTACTTATCCTTACCTCTGATAATTTTTGTATTTAATCAACAGAATTTACAAAGTCACTGAACGACTGAGTGTTTCGTGCATTTGCACTTATTTGATAATTACCAACACACTAAACTTTCTTCTCTTGAATCACTCTATACATTTTCCCGATTATATATATGTATACATACATATACATATACATATATATATATATATATATATATATATACACGCACACACACATTCATATTTTGATTTTTCCTGTTTGTACTGCCAAACCTCTATCTATCTCTCTGTCTATCTATCTGCCTGTCTCTCTGTCTGTCTGGCAATCTGTCCGTCTGTTGGTCTATTTTATTTTCTGCCGAAAAAACAATTTCGTTAAAGCAAATCTTTTTTTCTTACGCTTCTTTGTCATTTTAATCTGCTGAAAGAATTTCAATTTTATAATGTATTGTTGATGACGATAATAATAATAATAATCTTTTCTACTATAGGCACAAGGCTAGAAATTTAGAGGAGGGGGGTAGTCAATCACAACGACCCCATGTACTCAACTGCTACTTGTTGATAAAATAACTGCTACTTATTTTATCAACTCCGAATGAAGAATGGTATAGCCGACGACGGCGAAATTTGAACTGAGAATGTAATGCCAGAAGAAATGCCGCTTTGCATGCTAACGATTCTACCAGCACGCCGACTTCAATTTATAGCTTCATATTTAAGCATAAGGTCATCAATTTTAGGAAAAGTGTTAATTGATTCCATTGATTCTAGTACTTGAACTGTACTTTATTTAATCGACCCTGGTTGGATGTAAAGCCAAGTTGAACTCAGCAAGATTTGAACGTAAAGATCCAGAAGAAATATTTCAAGGCATTTATTCAACGTTCTTTCTTCCAATCTAAAGCTCTTATTATTTCGGATATTTAGGCACAAAGCCAGTAATTCTGAAGGGTTGGGGGTTAATCGATTAAAATGATTCCTAGTACTTCATTGGTATCTCATCTCGAAAGGAGGGAAGACAAATCGAACCAAGACAAAACGTGTAAATGATAACACTTCCAATCAGTTAAGATCAAAAGTCATGAAAACCACTACTGATACTGCATTGCTTAGATTATTATTATTATCATTATTATTATTAATATTATTATTATTATTATCATTATTATTATTATTATTATTATTATTATTGGGTGAGAGCAGTGCATGCCATTATTATCATTATTATTATTATTATTATTATTATTATTATTATTATTATTATTATTATTATTACCACCTCCACTATAATTATTACTACTAATAATACTACCTCTTGCACTACTAATATTAATACTGTAACCATCACTACTACTACTACTACTACTACTACTACTACTACTACTACTACTACTACTACTACCCTCACCTCCACCAACAGCATCACTACTACCTCCACTAAAATTTCGATCTCACCTACCATCATCACAGCTACAACCATTAATACAACATAGCGATTGAACACTAATCAGCCATTAGCATCAACGTAAG
>NC_142942.1:43531939-43539439 GCF_046866305.1 Octopus bimaculoides
AGGTCTTCGTTGGATTTGCAAACCTTCTGGCATACACTGCATTCAAAGGTGTGCACAGACATATAGGCAGAATAGTTGGTGGAGTTTCGTTTTCTATGGGTTCGTAGATGAGATTTGAGCCCAGCCAAAGACAGGGGAGAACCCAGTCTTGGTAGTCATACCTAACATCTGGCCACCTAACTACCCAGACAGCAACTCCCTTGATTATTATGAATGGTGCGTAGTTGAGCGAGAGACCAACAAAACTCCTTGTAACACCAATGATGAACCGAAGGCAAGGATTATGACAGCATTCACCAACTTAAACAAGGAGACCGTTCAGAAGAGTTGCAGGAGATTCCGGAGTCGTCTGGAGGCCGTGGCTGAAGCCAATGACGATTCTTATTTCAATGAAATTTTGGTACTTATATTTCATAAAATGAGATGTCAGTGTTATTTTCATTTTTGCGTAATTTAGACGACAGTGTTCGCACCGCATCTTGTAATAACAGATAAACATTTTTCTGGGTTAACCAGGCTAGCATTGGTTTCATGTAGAGCGAAATCTCACCGATAATCAAGCCTATCACATATGAAATTTGGTACTTGTCTCAATTCTGGATGACAATACTCGAAGCTTCGTGTATTTTCTCGACATGAAACCAATAGTAGCCTTGTTAGCATATAGGCGCAGAAGTGGCTGTGTGGTAAGTAGCTCGTTTACCAACCACATGGTTCAGGGTTTAGTCCCACTGCGTACCACCTTGGGCAAGTGTCTTCTACTATAGCCTCGGGCCGACCAAAGACTTGTGAGAGGATTTGGTAGACGGAAACTGAAATAAGCCTGTCGTATATATATGTGTGTGTGTGTGTGTGTGTGTGTGTGTGTGTGTGTGTGTGTGTGTGTGTCTGTGTTTGTCCTCCCCATCATCACTTGACAACCGATGCTGGTGTGTTTACGTCTCCGTAACTTAGCGGTTCGGCAAAAATGACCGATAGAATAAGTATCAGGCTTATAAAGAATAAGTCCTGGGGTCGATTTTCTCGACTAAAGGCGGTGCTCCAGCATGGCCGCAGTCAAATGACTGAAACAAGTAAAAGAGTAAAAGAGTAATGCCAATAAGTATATTTAGCCAGGAATACATTGTGTAGCGCTCATTCACACTGTTCGATATTAGCGTTATTATGTATAATCCTTTTTATTCTTATATTTACTTCAGTCATTTGACTGCAGCATTGCTGGAGCACCGCCTTAAAGGGTTTTAACGGAAGAAATCGACCCCCCCCCCCCAGGAATTATTCCTTGTAAGCATAGTACTTATTCTATCGGTTCCTTTTTGCTAAGTTACAGGGACCTGAACACACCACGTTTGGGTTGTGAAGCGATGGCAAGGAGACTAACACAGATACATGCACATAAACACATACATATATATGCACACACACACACACACACACACACACACACACGCACGCACATACACACATATATAGGAAGGGCTTCTTCCAGTTTCCGTCTACCATATCCACTAGAAAAGATTTGTACGGCTCGCGGCTATCGCGGAACACATTCGGCCAAAATACCACGCATTGGGGCAGAGCCCGTAACTCTGTCCCACACCTGCGCCTATATATATATATATATATATATATATATATATATATATATATGTGTGTGTGTGTGTGTGTGTGTGTGTGTGTGTGTGTGTGTGTGTATGTGTGTGTGTGTGCGTGTGTGTATGTGTGTGTTTGTGTGTCTGTGTTTGTCCCCCCAACATCGCTGGACAACCGATGCTGGTGTATTTACGTCCCCGTAACTTAGCGGTTCGGCAAAAAGACCGATAGAATAAGTACTAGGCTTCCAGAGAATAATACCTAGGGTCGATTTGTTCCACTAAAGGTGCTGCTCCAGCATGGCCACAGTCAAATAACTGAAACAAGTAAAAGAGTAAAAGAGCATATATATATATATATATATATATATATATATATATTCTTTTTTTTCTGTTACTTGTTTTAGTCACTTGACTGCGGCCATGCTGCAACACTGCCTTGAAGTACTTAATTGAATAAATAAACCCCATGACAATATTTTACAAAGCCTAGTACTTAGACTATCGGTCTCTTTTGCCGAAAGTAGCAGTTCGACAAAAGAAAGCGATATGGACTTAAACACAATAACAACAGTTGTCAAGCGGTTATTGGGGTGGGTGCAACACAGACAGAAAGTCACACGCACGGATATATATATACATACATACGTAAAGCCTTCTGTTTGTTTTCCTGTCTTGTTTTTCGTCCGCCACTACCTTCCTCCATGGCTAGATTTAATTTGCGTATACAGATTTAATCTGCGATCCATGGGACGAGCCGTTTTAACGTTGCGTCCTGCCCGAAGCTCGTCGAAACGCCGGTGTTAAAACGTGGGTAGCTGAAGAAGTAGAATGTTCTCTATGTGGCTCGTGTGTTCTCGTCTACGTTTGTGTGCAATGTCCTGTACCCAGATATGCACCTATACATACAGGTGGATGTCGGTATGCACATACCTGTACGTATATATGCATATACTCATTTACTTTTGTTTTTACATGATTGAACGCAGCGTCTCACAAAAATTGTAAGTAGTTCGTAAACTTATCCTCCGACGCTACTCTATCTCTTTCTCTTTCCTTTCTCCCCCCCCTCGTTCTTCCTCTGTACTACTACGTATCTCGCCTTACCCCTCTTGTTCTTCCTCTGTACTACTACGTATCTCGCCTTACCCCTCTTGTTCTTCCTCTGTTACTACTACGTATCTCCTTTTCCCCCCTCGTATTTCCTCTTTCTTTTTTCCTCTCGTTGCTCACCATTCTTCTACTTCCTCCTTCTCTTTCTCCCTCTACCACTCTCTCTCTCTTCCCTTTACACCGGCATGGTCACATGCTTCCGGTCAATAATCCTTTCCTTCCTTGGCTTTCGCCAAGTAACACACGCTACCACTGTCTCTCTCGGTTCCGTGCCTCATCGCGTTCATACACACATAATTTTTCTCGTCTGGCCGTAAAGCCTTCTGTTTGTTTTCCTGTCTTGTTTTTCGTCCGCCACTACATTCCTCCATGGCTAGATTTAATTTGCGTATACAGATTTAATCTGCGATCCATGGGACGAGCCGTTTTAACGTTGCGTCCTGCCCGAAGCTCGTCGAAACGCCGGTGTTAAAACGTGGGTAGCTGAAGAAGTAGAATGTTCTCTATGTGGCTCGTGTGTTCTCGTCTACGTTTGTGTGCAATGTCCTGTACCCAGATATGCACCTATACATACAGGTGGATGTCGGTATGCACATACCTGTACGTATATATGCATATACTCATTTACTTTTGTTTTTATATATATATATATATATATATATATATATATATATATATATATATATATATATATATATATATATATATATATATATATATATATATATATATATATATATACATATATATATGAATATATTAATGTATAAATGTATATATATAATAGATCGTCAAGATAGATCGCTAACCACTACACACATTTTTTTCTCTCCTTGTTTCTTTCTGTGTTCCTTTCTGTGGAAGAGCGTAGGCTCGAAACGTTAAAGACTTTTTCAATTCCCGAGCGTTATACTAATGCATCTGTTTGATTTCTACACCACCTGTCCTCGTCTGTTTTCTTGTGAATTCTCCTATATATATATATATATATATATATATATATATATATATATATAGACACATACATACATATATAGTTACATCCATATATATATATACATCCATATATATATTTATATATATATACATCCATATATATATACATATATATATATATATATATATATATATATATATATATATATATATATATATATATATCCCATATTACGAAAACACACTACTCGTGATGAAAGAAAAGCCATCATCTACTGCTAATGGCACCTGTTACATATTCAATTTCATTATTTAATTACCACTGTTAATAACATTTCTAAAACAACAAAACAACAACACATATATTTTAGAAAGATAATTGTGTCTATAAATTGTAACATATTTATATTTGTTTGCCATTGACATTTCATTAGGGAAATATTGCCAATTTCAGTTTTATAATTATTAACATGTTTGTTTATTTGTTAATTGTCATTATAAATTGTATTTAAGTGTACACACACTCACACACAGACACACACAGATTCCCCACCCGCAAAAACTCACAAACACACAAACACATATGCCTGTACGTGTGAGTATGTATATATATATATATATATATATATATATATATATATATATATATATATATATATATATATATATATATGTATGTATATTCTATCAATATATATATATATATATTGATAGAAAAGGTAAGACAACAAAAGAAAGAAAAAGGCCTCGATATTATGTAAATAGAGGAATTTATCTGTTAATAATTGTCACATATTATTAACAGATATATATATATATATATTTATATATATAAAACATGAATACATATATATAATATACCTATATTTGTACGTATATATGTTTTCATATTTATATATGTATATATATATATATATATGTGCCTGTGTATGTGTGCGTCTGTATGTGCGTGTGTGTGTATGTGTGTATATACCTGTACACACTCACACGCACACACACACACACACAGACACACACACACACACACATACATATATATGTTTATACATATACTTATATATATATATATATATATATATATATATATATATATATATATATATATATACACATACACATACATACATACACGCATACATACATGCATACATACATGCAGACATACATACATACATACATACATTTCCTTGTAATTTAAGGCATAAAGTTTCATAAATGTTTTAAAAGAATAACGTATAAAAGTACTATCGAATTTAACAACCGACCAAATGAATGAGTGTGTGTGTGCGCGCATGTGCATGTGTGCTCGCCGCATGTGTGTGCATGTGTGTCGTGTGTGTCTGCATGTGTGTGTGTGTGTGTGTGTTTGTGTGTGTGTGTGTGTGAGTGTGTGTGTGAGTGTGTGTGTGTGTGTGTGTGTGTGTGTGCATTCTAATCTCCGAATTCTATTTTCTCTTTCTATTGTCTTTCATTATATTTTCCGAAATCAAGACAGCGAACTGGCAGAAAAGTTAGCACACTGGGCGAAATGCTTAGCAATGTTTCGTCTGTCTTTACATTCTGAGTTCAAATTCTGCCGAAGTCGACTTTGCTTTTCATCCTTTCGAGCTCGATAAATTAAGTACCAGTTGCGTACTGGAGTCGATCAAATCGACTGGTACCCTCCCTAAAAAAAATTCAGGCCTTGTGCCTAGAGTAGAAAAGATTATATTTTACGAAACCCCTTTTGGATTCTCTTTCTACCAAAATCCAGCTCGGCAATTTTCTCATCTCTCTCCTTCTCTAACTCAATTTAGACTTCACCATATTTCTCTCCCCGCCTCCTCTCCCTCTCCTAATTTCTGTTTCTCACTCTCTCTCCCCTGTTCTTTTATTCATTCTTTCTTCTCTTCGTTCTTTGCCTTCTAGCATTGTATAGATTTTTGTTTCATTTTATGGCTTACACGGAGAAAGAACCACAGTTGGGACCATACGAGGTTTAGAGGGTCTCTGATCCTGATTGGAGGCAACCGAATAAGAAGTCATAGTACATGACTTATCCATGGGCCTGCATAGAATAATTGCAACAGTGTGACTGTGCCTTCGCCCACCCCTTCTATGCCCCTCAACGGCCAGATGGTGTTACCCCTGGACAGGGATTATAGCTTTAATCCGTCTCTATCGCACACAAACCACTTCAGTTCCTTTTGTTTTATCATTTTTCGCTTTCATTTACTCTCTCTTTCTTCTTCTCCCTCTCTCTCTCGATTTCTCTCCAACTCTCTCTCTCTCTCTCTCTTTCCCCTTCTAGCTTTTGTTTTACTTTTCCACATTCTCTGTCGTCTGGAAGTCTGCCTGTCTACCTGTCTGTCTATTTGTCTCCCCATCGTCTTTCTCGTTCTCTTACATATTTATATGCAATCATATAAACACTCACACGTATACGTGTGTGTGTGTGTGTGTGTGTGTGTGTGTGTGTGTGTATCTGTTTCTGTGTCTATGTTACTGTGTGTGTGTGTGTGTGTGTGTGTGTGTGTGTGTGTGTGTGTGTGTGTCTGTGTATGTGTTACGGTGTATGTGTGTGTTTGTCTGTGTTAATGTGTGTGTATGGTGAAAGATATATAGATAGATGTACATACACAGAGAGAGACACACAGCTAGACTGAAAAACAAATAGATACAAGAATAAATAGATAGATAGATAGAGAGAGAGAGAGCGAGAGAGAGTGAAAAAGAGAAAGTGAGAGAGAGAGAGTAATAGACAGAGGGACTGATAAAGACAGATTGACAGACAGATAGATAGCTAGATATATATAGAGAGAGACAGAGGGAGACAGAAAGACACACATACAGACAGAAAAAAGATAGATAGATAGATAGATAGATAGATAGATAGATAGATAGATAGATAGATAGATAGATAGATAAACAGAAAGACAGACAGACAGATAGACAGAAATATAACGCTGTATACTTCTTTGTCGCCCTCTTTTCTCTCAATTTCACTTCTGTTCTATCTCTCTCCAATTTTTTCTCTGTCTCTGTCAACTTCTTTCTTTAACCCCTTTTCTTCCCTTCTCTTTCAGTCTCTATAGCTATCGGCCTCTCCCTTCAATTTCCGCTCCTTACCTCTCTGTCGTTCTCTCTTTCTGTCTCGTTTCCTTTCTTTCCGCCATTAACACGCCATCATTTCCCTTTTAATCAATCAAAAAGAAACACTTAGAAAATACTTCATCTTTATTCATCATCGCGGCTATTAAATCAGCCTGACCACTGCACCCACCACCTCACCACCACTACCATCGTCACCACCACCACCGCCACTACCACCACCACTGCCACCGCCACCACTACAACCACCACCACCACCACCGCCACCACAACAACCACTGTCACCACCATCACCACCATCACCATCGACACTACCACCACCACCACTACCAACTCTACCGCTAGCAATCACCACCACTAACAACTACCACTACCACCACTACCACAACTAATAGCAACCACCACCACCATCAACACCATCACCACTACCATCATAAGCAACTACCGATAGCTTTGCCGCCCCACTGCATCTTCCAATGCCACCTACCATGCATACCACCATTACCACCGCCATCATATATCTTCTGTATTTTTTACTACCATCCGGAATCACCATTACAACTACCACAACTATATCAAACCACTACCATACCACTCGCTCGAGCTTTAACACCAGCACACCACTCACGAAAACCATCGTCACCAGTCTCATTTTCTACACTACAACCACCAACACCACCACCATCACAACTACCTCTCTACCACTACCACCACCAACACCACCACAACAACCAACACCACCACCACCACCACAACAACAACAACAACC
>NC_142942.1:43544439-43556939 GCF_046866305.1 Octopus bimaculoides
CGACCAAAGCCTTGTGAGTGGATTTGGTAGACGGCAACTGAAAGAAACCCGTCGTATATATGTATATATATATATATGTATGTGTGTGTATATGTTTGTGTCTGTGTCCCCCCAACATCGTTTGACAACCGATGCTGGTATGTGTACGTCCCCTGTAACTTAGCAGTTCGGCTAAAGAGACCGATAGAATAAGTACTAGGCTTACAAAGAATAAGTCCTGGGGTCGATTTGCTCGACTAAAGGCGGTGCTCCAGCATGGCCGCAGTCAAATGACTGAAACAAGTAAAAGAGTAAAAGAGTAAAAGATATATATATATATATATATATATATATATATCCATACATTTCGAAACACCACACACGCAGGTTCCCGGTCCAATGCAAGGTATAGATACAGCAACAAGGATGGTTCCACTCCACTCATATATATATATATATATATATATATATTAAAAAATAACGTCGACCACTAACGTGTGACTAATTACCAGATCTTATAATAATATATATATATACATATATATATATATCGTGCCATGCGGACATTTATTGTGGTTTTAGAGTCAGGATTTGACTGCTATTTTTTCAGCGTGGTGGTATCTCTGGATACCCTGTATTATAATTTTAAATAATTATTACCTTTGATGGTTTTTATTCCCATGCTGACCACTTGATAAGATCAATATTTTAAATATCGATCTTATCCTTATTTATATAAATATAATTTTATCAGTGTATTTACTGCGCTGATATTCTGTCCGGATCGCACGAAAGGTTGTTTAGGCGGGCTATTTAAGCTAGTCGTGTGCATACGTGCATATATATGTATATATGCGTCCGTATATGTAAGTATACTGTTTATATACATGTATTTGTATTTATGTACTGGAGTATATTCCACTGATGAAGGCAGAGCATTATTATTTATGCAAAGCCAGAAATCCAGGATTTGGAATTATCTTATTTTTACTGGTTCATTTGGTCTTCGTCTTCGCTAATCGTGCCATGCGGACATTTATTGTGGTTTTAGAGTCAGGATTTGACTGCTATTTTTTCAGCGTGGTGGTATCTCTTGATACCCTGTATTATAATTTTAAATAATTATTACCTTTGATGGTTTTTATTCCCATGCTGACCACTTGATAAGATCAATATTTTAAATATCGATCTTATCCTTATTTATATAAATATATATATATATATATATATCAAATTAAAATATAGGGTAAAAATCAGATATTAATTAATATCGATTTATTACCAGAAAGCTAGCACATTGAAAGTATCCGAGAGATTCAGAAAAAAATATCTGAGATCTTAGGGGATTAAAGTATATTTTTATATATATAATGATGACCACTAAAGTGGACATTTAATGTGCTAGAAATAGACCACATGTTGTGTCTACTAAGACCTAATAGTTCTCAAAAGAAATTCAGCGGAATACCAAACCGTAAGCGAGCAAGACTGAAAATTACATACATAAAATTAAAACATTGTTATTCGCGGACCGGTTTCGGAATTAAAATTCTCTTACCGAGAAAATCTGCTCCTCTTCAGCGCGAACTGCAAGAAAGTTATAATTCTCAGAATCTTATACAAGTTGTTCACCCCAAGAGGCGAACGTGTATATAGTTCTGCTAATTACAACGTACTGGTAAAAATCAAATGTCTTCGCTTTGGCGCGCTAATTCCTGAAATATCTCTGCAGAAAATGGTTACTGCGTAGCATACATCCAATTTGAGAACTTGGTTATGGTTAATCAAATTAAAACATAGGTTAAAAATCAAATATTAATTAATATCGATTTATTACCAGGAAGCTAGCACATTGAAAGAGTCCGAGAGATTCAGAAAAAATATCTGAGATCTTAGGGGATTAAAGTATATTTTTATATATATAATGATGACCACATGAAATGCTTTGCTTTAATGTTTGTTGTCCTCTTTAACAATTGTATATCTGCTGCATCGGAAATGTGCAATGGCTCTATAACTACCGTCTCAGCTATAACCTGGAGCCCGAGTAATCTATTACATCACTTACCTAGCGTACCTAATCGTTTTGATGCCCTGTGAGCTAAATCCCCATACTTTCTACATCTATATATATGTGTGTGTGTGTGTGTGTGTGTGTGTGTATGTGTGTGTGTGTGTGTGTGTGTGTGTGTGTGTGTGTGTGTGTGTGTGTGTGTGTGTGTAAATAGATATGTAATTATGCATGTACATACTTATATGCTTACTCACTCATGTACACATGCAGCAACCTCCGCCATACATGTTTGTCACCTCTCATAAACAATCACTATACAGATGAAGAAATAATTATTTCACCCAACTCCCACATGAAGAGCACGCAAAGCTATTCCTCTTTTTTGGCTAAAAAATATCAGACTTCTATATCACTGACAAACCCGGAGAAAGAATATGCTAGACATACTATCTACGTAAGAGTGGCCTTAGTCTTCAAGACCATAACATTCTTCAAGTAACAACTGTTTCTATTACTAAACCGTTACATGTTTCAGAAAACTCGCACAATGGCGTATTACTATCATAACGGTGACAGGTCTATTACCGTAACACACACACACACACACACACACACACACACACACACACACACACACACAGATACACATGTTTGATGGCAACCAATGAAACGGCTGGTTTGTATGACGTCACACACCAACACTCTCCAGTCTCAGGAGTATTGAGTCATCTCGTCATTTGTTTCCTTGCAGCGAAAAGAAACGCTACAGATACTCGGAGCTGGTTGAAAAGAAATCGCTTAATTTCAGGCGTCCCCAGAACATTCATTTCTCATGGTCTCGTCACATTTTACTAATTCATACACCCAGTCCTTCTTCTAAATAACCTCATCCCACTGGAAATTCTCTTCCACCATATCTTTTTTCCTGTAATCGTGAACTTTTAGCTGTTCAAGCGGAATGCTGATCGCGCCCATCTCACAATTCTCAGGAGGAACGGTGAAGACCGGTGGTACAGCCCTTATTTCCAGACCAATCCGATAATATAATCACAAACACGCGCGCGCGCGTATGTATGTATTTATGTATGTATGTATATATATAAGTATGTATGTATATATGTATGTATGCATGTATGTATGCATGTTTCTATGTATGTATGTTTGTTTGTATGTATGCCTTTACATATATACATACATACACATATACACAGATTGCTTGCGTTGTTTATGTATTTCTGCAAGTCTGCATGTGCGAATATATGCATGTGTGTGTACGAGCATATAAATGTGTTTGCATGCACGCGCACCCGTGCGTATGTGCGTACGCGTGTGTTTAATCTGTTATGATGGAAGTGTCGGAGCAAGGCGTGAAGAACGAGTGAACAAGGGGCCACATATGGCTATATAGAGCAAGTATAAAGTAGGGTTTGAGTGCGGGAAAATAGGGACCCCCACTTCAGTTGTGGCAGGAGGCCTGCTGCTGGTTGACGTATGAGTTGTTCATACGCTCTTACGTGTTCTGCACGTGATGCGCACGTGACTGTACGCGTTGGTTGGTTTTGAATGAAACAGAGGAATAAAGATCTATTTATCTATCTATCTATCTATCTATCTATCTATCTATCTATCTATCTACCTATCTATCTATCTGTCTATCTATCTAGGGGCAAAGAGAGAGGGAGACTGAAAGACAGAGAGAAAGAAACAATGAAGGAAAGTATAAGAGAAAAACAAACGGACAGACAGAAGGGTAGGATGACATACAGAGGGAAAGAGGAAAAGCAAAAGAAATTAACAGAAATTTAAAGACGGGATGAAGAAAGCCAGGAGACAGAAAGGAGAAATGTGTGTGTGAGAGAGAGAGAGAGAGAGAGAGAGAGAGAGAGAGAGAGAGAGAGAGAGAGAAAGATATATCCTAAAGAGAATTAGGAAAGAAGGATATTATAGATATAAAGGGAGCCGAGATTGCACAGTCGGTGAGAAAGACAGATAATTAGATAGACAGACAGACAGACATATAGATAGATAGTTATGTAGAAAGATAGATAGATAGATAGATAGATAGATAGATAGATAGATAGATAGATAGTTAGATAGATAGATAGATAGAGAGAGAGAGACAGAGAGAGAGAGAGAGAGAGAGAGAGAAAGAGACAGAGACAGACAGACAGAAAGAGATTCAGTGACTGATAAATAAATAGATAGATAGATAGATAGATAGATAGATAGATAGATAGATAGATAGATAGATAGATAGATAGATAGATAGATAGACAAATGAATAGACAGACAGAAAGAGATCCTGGATAGCAGGAGTGACAGAAAGAAAGAGAGAGAGAGGGGGGAGAAAGACAGAGAGGGGGAGAACGCGAGAGAATGGCGCAGAATTATAATAATTACTAAAGAATAAGAGAGGATGTGATTAGACGGGAAGGTAGAGATATTGTTATTGAAGAAGAAGTATTGAAGAATTAATTAAGCGAGAGTGGTGGTCATGGGGAAGTGTACGCCACGGGAATGGAGAGGAGAGAGGGAAAGAAGGGGAGAGAACGAGAGAGAGAGAGAGAGGGAGAGAGAGAGAGATGTTGGAAGTTTAAAATTGTAAGGATGAAAGAAAGAGATAAGGACAAACAGAGAGGGGAAGAGAATGACCAACAACGGGAAAAAAGACTGAGAGAAATAGACAGACGTACAGGATGACAGCCAGATAGAAAAATAGACAAATGAAGCAGTCTGTGAATAAGACTAGATTGGGTTAAGCTCTACTGTCTTTATTGAGTACAACTGTACACACAAGCTCGCGCACGTATATGTGTGTGTGTGTGTGTGTGTGTGTATGTATGTATCTATGTGTCTATGTTATTTGTGTCAGTGTTTGACCTGCACCACTGCTTGACAAGAGCTGTAGCTGTGCTCACACACCCCTAACTTAGTGGTTCGGCAAAGGGTTTAGATAGAATAAGTATCAGGCGTTGAAAAATGTACTTGGATCGATACATTCGATTAAAAATTCATCAAGGTCGCTCCCCAGCATAGCCGCAGTCTAATGAATGAAACAAGTAAGAGAAAAATATAACACACACACACCAATATATATATATATATATATATATATATATATATATATATATATATATATATATATATATATATATATATATATATATAATACAGGACAATCAGTTAGGTTGTCATAATAAAACACAGAGTTTCGGGTGTCGGGGCTGAAGCTGCTCCGGTATTTCATCAGTTACTAAGACAAAAACATAGCGCTTTCGTCTTAGTAACTGATGAGATGCCGGAGCATCTTGCTATTGGCTAAAAAATACATAGTTTTTTTCCAATTTGCACCTTTTTTCCAATTTTTTCTCCCTATCATCCTTCATAGCAATAAGAGTGGAAAACTACATAAGTATAGTCGATTTTCAGATTTTTTACTTCCTTTTAAAATATGCATATTTTGTGAATCAGTTTAACTAGATCCTATATATATATATATATATATATATATATATATATATATATATATATATATATATATATATATCCTTTTCCCCCTCGTATTTCCTCTCTTTCTCTTTTCCTCTCGTTGCTCACCTATTCTTCTACTTCCTCCCTCTCTTTCTCCCTCTACCACTCTCTCTCTTCCCTTTACACCGGCGTGGTCACATGCTTCCGGTCAATAATCCTTTCCTTCCTTGGCTTTCGCCAAGTAACGCACGCCACCACTTTGTCTCTCTCTCGGTTCCGTGCCTCATCGCGTTCATACACACATAATTTTTCTCGTCTGGCCGTAAAGCCTTTTCTGTTTGTTTTCCTGTCTTGTTTTTTGTCCGCCACTACATTCCTCCATGGCTAGATTTAATTTGCGTATACAAATTTAATCTGCGATCCATGGGACGAGCCGTTTTAACGATGCGTCCTGCCCGAAGCTCGTCGAAACGCCGGTGTTAAAACGTGGGTAGCTGATGAAGTAGAATGTTCTCTATGTGGCTCGTGTGTTCTCGTCTACGTTTGTTTGCAATGTCCTGTACCCAGATATGCACCTATACATACAGGTGGATGTCGGTATGCACATACCTGTACGTATATATGCATATACTCATTTACTTTTGTTTATATATATATATATATATATATCCACATAATTCATGTCTAGAGAAAAATGTTTTAATGCAATATAGTTACATGCTATTATTGATACCTTCGTCAAGGTGGCCTGATGGCAGAATCGTTAACACATTGGACAACAAAATGCTTCGCGGTATTTCATAGGTTTTTTTTTTTACCTTCTGATATCAAATTCCGCCGAGGTCGACTGTCCCTTTCATCCTTCCGCAATCGATTTTTTAATGTTTATAGCTTTATATGTACTCTATATTTTCTCGGAAGTTTTTGCCATTTAAACCGTCGTCGCTAATCTTGGCTTAATATAGCCTCTGTAGGCTTAAAAGTTCGAAGTCATTGTCAATAATATTCGTGGTTAAGAATTATAAATTTGTACTCTACAAAAATATAGAGTAACCCATCTGATTAATATAAAATTATTTTATTATAACTACATGCATACGTACATACGCACACACACACATATGTGTGTGTGTATATATATATATATATATATATATATATATATATATATATATATGTATACTCGACGCACGCGCACGCACACAGACACACTCACATATACAGACACACAACTGGACAAACAAGATGCTGATTTACTGAAGTATATCTAGAAAATAAAGGCGAAACCTCAACAACATTTTCATTATATTTTTTTTTCATTAATTGTTTACTATTTATTTGGAGTTTTTATTTCGTTTCTTTTTTTGTGTATATTTGTGTGTGTGTGTGTGTTTTTAATAAGAGCTGGTGCAATTTTTATCTCGTTGTCTTCTGCTAAGCGGTAAGGTGGGGAGTGGTTTTAGTTGCACTTGTCAAAGAGCTGTTAGTTGATGGCGCGTGGCCAAATTCCAAGAAGGGAGAAAAAGAAAAAGCGAGAGAGTATGTGTGTGAGGGAAGGAAAAGTGAAAGAGAGAGAGACAGAGAGAAAAGTGTGAGAGAGAGAGCGAAAGAAAGGCGGTCATGTCGCATTGGAAACTCTGGAATAAACTGAAGAATAAATCATGAAATAAGTGGTTATTTAAAAGAGAAAGAAAAAATAATATGAAAAAGCAAATTTCTTCCTTTTTTCGCTATGTTCAAACTTCACCCTTAACAAACATCTCGATAAACAGGACTAACTCACCTCTAACTCTTATTATTTCTCCTTCTTCTTCTTCTTTTTCGGAAATTCGCTCTTTGCACACACCAGCACCAACTGCTGCCATGGTCCATGGCCCCGTGACCTGTCGTCTGCTTGCAAATTTTCTCCTTGAAATTTGGCACCTCGCCTATCGCTCTTTTTCTTAACTATGCACGCACACATTCTGGCACAACCTCTGTCTCTGTCTCTTTCTCTCTTCTCTCTCTCTCTATCTTCCCTCTCTGTCTTCTCTCTCTCCCACTTTTTCTCCCTTACACGCGCTCACACATACACACACACACCAAATGCCGTCTTGTCCCCTCGATTATAAAACCGGATTTTATAACTCTTATCCTTCCTATTATTCCAAGCACCAACAATTTCTGTTGAAATTATTCACTTAAGTGTCTCATTTTTTATCTCATTCACTCCTCCCCTCTTTCACTCACATACACACTTGAATGTATACATGCACACATAACACACACAAACAAACTTGTACATAAACATACATGCGTATATATATATATATATATATATATATATATATATATATGTATATATATATATATATATATATATATATGTATGTATGTATGTATGTATGAATATATATTCTTTTATTCTTTTACTGGCTTCAATCATTTGACTGCTGCCATGCTGGAGCACCGCCTGTAGTGGAACGATTCGATCCCAGAATTTATTCTTTGGAAGCCTAGTACTTATTCTATCGTTACCTTCTGCCGAATCGCTACGTTACGGGGACGTAAACACACCAATATCAGTTATGAGGCGATGGTGGGGTGACAAACACAGACACACAAACATATACAAACATACATGCATACATACATATATATACAACAGGCTTATTTCAGTTCCGTCTACCAAATCCACTCACAAGGCTTTGGTCAGCTCGAGGTTAGACACTTGGCCAAGATGTCATGCAATGGGACTGAACCTGGAACCATGTTGTTGGGAAGCAAGCTTCTTGTATATATATATATATATATATATATATATATATATATATATATATATATATATATATATATATATATATATATATATGTGTGTGTGTGTGTGTGTGTGTGTGTGTGTGTGTGTGTGTGTGTGTATGTATATACACACATACATATATATATATAAATACATGCATATATACACACATATATGTACATACCTTACCTACATATATATGTATATATACCTGCTTATATGGGTACAGGACATCAAAAAAAAAACGTGGACAGAATGAGAAACGAAAACATAAAAACAAAAACATAGAAAACGAACTTTTTTCGAACAACGAAAAAACAAACAAACATAGAAACGAAACAAGCAACATAAAGAACATTCCCTTCATCAGTTGTCCCCTGTTTTATCTACTTCGCGTTTCGAAGGTATATATATATATATATATATATATAATTATGTATATATATTTGTTAAAGTCTGTTAAAGTCTGTCATACCGGCCATGACGAAGGGAAATAGCCCTGAAACTCGAGTCGCCTTTATATATATATATTTATATTTATATATTTATATATTTGATCCTTTATATTGAACACTCAATATTTCATCTACATTCAATACTTTCTTTCATGGTGCCATCCATTTTTATTTTATTTTATTTTATATTGTATATTGTATATTCCATATTCTATACCCCACATTAGTTCTGCAGGAATATAAATAAAACATAAAAAACAGACAGTGTTGGAACTCTTCTAAGCAAAATTATATATATATATATATATATATATATATATAAACTGCAGTAGTAGAAACTGTACCGTACTGCATAATTTCTTTTTGTTATTTTTATAATTTTTCTATATTTATTTTATTATAAACGCAAAACAACAACACGGAGGAATCGACGTAAGCTTAAATAATATACGACGATAGGTGAACCGCGATACGGCGAGGTATTACTGTATATACGCATATGATCGAAAGTGCAGTTTTCTGCGGGATAGGTCGTTTCACACACGTGGGTATAAAGGTTAAGTATGAATCACACTCGACTGTATATCTTCGAAAGTGTGGTTAAATATCAGACACGCGATGACGCTAGATCTCGTGCATATTTATTCCAACACTTGCGAATTTATATTTGGATATTACACTGATGAGAACAAAAGGTAATGTTTCACTTGAAGTTCGAATCGCGTCTGTAATTAACCGCGGTCGAATTGATTTCATCATTTTCCCTTTTGCCTACATTAAAAAAAATCTGTTATTTTCTCGGAGTTTTTATGGTAGTTGAAAAAACATTAGCGTCTATTTCTAATTCAGTACGTGGCGAGGCAATTAGCTGACCCCTCATTATAATTATGTATATAATTATAGTATATTACGTATATATCTATAGGTATCTAAGTATGTATGTACACACACACACACACACACACACACACACACATACATATATATATATATATATATATATATATATATATATCATACATACATTCATATGTGTGTATGTGTGTGCGCGCGCGTGCGTGTCTGTATATATATGTATGTGTGTGCGTGTGTGTGTCTTTGTGTCTGTGTCTGTCCTCTCGACCCCGCTTCACAATCGGTGTTGGTGGATTTGAGTCCCCGTGACTTAGCGGTTTGGCAAAAAAGAGCGATTGGATAAGTTACCAGGCTTAAAAAATAAGTATCGGGGTCGATTCATTCGACTAGAAATTCAAGGCGATACCCCAGCATGGCTGCAGTCTAATGACTGAAACAAATAAATGATAAACGATAGAAGATATATACATTGGTGTCATAGCTTTTAATCATTATATCTTTCCGATCAAAACAGACCACGCTCTCAATTGAGTAAATCAACCATTAATTAATTTTTTTTTCCAAGGTATTCACCTTCTCTTTCTCTTTCTCTCTCACTGCCAATTGACGACCTCTCTCTTACACATTTGTATCTGATGTCTCTAACGTTCTCTAAATTCTTCTAACTAATAGCAAAAGTCACAACTGCCGCGCGTTCGTTCATTCAACGAATTTATCTCGGCTCAACACTTTCCCAAATCTTCACTCTCAGTGTTTCCAACTCCCACTGCTCCCCTTCGCCCTCGAACTCCTCCGACACAGACGCCGTTAGGTTCCGACACCAAATCCTTCGCCGTTCTCAACACAAGACGACTGCAAAGTCTTTGTTTACAGGTCTAGCGAATCAGGGTTAGACTATAGACTAACGCTAAACGACATTAATGAGGGGGCTCCTGAATTGTAGCATGATCTGCGAGTAATAGCAGTGAAATCTCCTTAAGATCGCAACCTTCCGTTTTGTAAAGGGAAGGAGGCGTTAGGAAAATGCAATCTACCACTTGAAAATAAAAAGGAATAAATATAGATCTTACAGTTCTATATTTAAGAGATGAGGAATTATGTACATTATTTACATTATTTACATTTGACGGATATTTGTCCTCATCTTGTTTGTTGATAACACAACGTTTCGGCGGATATACCCTCCAGCCTTCATCAGGTGTCTTGGGAAAATTTCGAACCTGGGTTCTCATTCATAAGGTATTTTTCGAAGTTGTTGTTGTTATCATTATTATTATTATTATTACTATTATTATTCAGGTCACTGCTTGGAATCGAACTCGGAATCTTCAGGTTAGTAGCCCGCGCTCTTGACCACTACGCCATATGCCCGTGGGAAATAATGGAGTGAATTTTAGTGCTTATAAATCTAATATTTTCCTATCCTTCCTAAATACCGGTTCTCATATGGAGTTCATATCTGCACTCGGTCTGCTTAGAAGGTTGTTGTGCCCTAGCATGTGTGCTGCTTCTTTTAGTTTTCGTAATTTCCACTGGTGTTCTCTGTCTATTATTTTAACTTCATCCCACAGGGGGAGGTGGTCTCCATTTTCCCATACATGATCAGCTATACCCGATTTACCAATATCTCCTCGTATCACAGCTTTGCGATGTTCGTCTACCCTTATTTTGATGGGGCGGCATGTTTCGCATTTGTATAACCTACCACAGCTGCATGGGATGGAGCACACGCAGTTCTTGGTAATATTCTCTATATTTGCGAAGTGTTGTATTACTCTTGAATACTGTCCTGATGTCATATGGGTCGCATATATCTTTTGTATTTTTTCGGAGAGGCCTTTCACATGGAGTAGACAGACTGTAGATAGTTTATTGGCTTCATCTTCTCTTTTCTTCATAACTAGAGTGGATAGTATGTTTTGGGGTAGTTATATATATATGTGTGTCTGTCTGTGTGTGTGTGTGTGTGAGAGAGAGAGAGAGAGAGTGTGTGTATTATGTATGTATGTATGTATAAAATACCCGTACGTACACATACACACATATAAGTGCATAAGGTAAATTCCCTGATTCTCAAAGATATCAGGGTATTCGACGCAAGACCGAAATGAACACCAAAGGAAAACAACATCAACAGCCACAACAATATATTAATCTTCATCAACAACAACAACAGCAACAACAACAGCAACAACAGCAACGGCAACAACGGCAACAACGGCATCAACAACATCGTACATCAATTTAATCTTCAACTATCAACAGGAGCAAGACATTTCTCATCGCGTTCATTATGGTCGTTACAATCAGCACCACTGTCAGCGCCGACCTCATCGCCACCGTTTCCACCACCGCAACTACCTCCATCACCAGCACCAAAATCACTAGCACCATCATCATCATCATCATCATCATCATCATCATCATCATCATCATCATCATCATCATCATCGTTAATATCATTACCAAACATTCCACCACTACCTGCCGCCACCAACAACAGCACAATCCTAAACAGCAACGAGGGTAACAAGGAGCCTCTAAGAGGTTGTTTAATCTGCAAGAGAGAGCAGCCAAATCTCCGTTAAGCCATAACTTACCGTCTTGAAAATCCTTCTACCAAAGACTACATAGATTTATGCAATGATTTGTTGGTACGTGTTAACTCTAGAACAAAATACTGGAGGATCATGGCGGGAACGACTTTGATCAAATATCTATTCTGTCATGAATAACCCAGAGCTTAACAACAGTAACAGCAATAGCAACCTATGTGGTCGCTTAACTGGCTAGTAATAGAAGTTAAATCACCGTCAAATCACAGTGTGACAATGAATATATAAAACTGACAGTATGATCACCAATCAATGTCTGGTTGAAGAACAAACGAAGCAATTCCTGAGCAGCTGAAGACGTCTTTACCCTTTTAAATAAAAGAAATATCAGC
>NC_142942.1:43561939-43571939 GCF_046866305.1 Octopus bimaculoides
AATACAAGGGTTGATGTAATCGATTTACCACTTCCCAAAGTCACTGGACATGTTCCAAAATATGAAATCTATTTTATTACATTAGGCGGCGAGCTGGCAGAATCGTTAAGCAAGCTGTGTGGAATGCTTAGTAGTATTCCATCCGTCTTTATGTTCTGAGTTCAAATTCCGCCGAGGTAAACCTTTTATCTTTTCGAGGTAGATAAATTAAGTAGCAGTGAAATACTGAGGTCGATGTAATCGACTCGTCTATAAATGTAGAAATTCCAGGTTTTGGTGAAATATTTTTGCATAACATAGATAAATAAATAAATGGAGTTAAACGCAGGTGTTATTCAAATCATTATACTTCCAACATATGTTTCGTAGAAAACATTGGTGCTATACCAGAAGGAATAAAATGATGTAAAACAATGCAATCTTCTCATCAGGGGTAAAAAAGAGAAACAAAACGCATCAATAAGACATTTTAACTGAATGTGATTACTGCATGTATGGTGAAGGGAACGCCGGTACGTTATTAAGGAAAGACCGTTAATATATATAGTGTCAAAGGCAATTTATAGAAAGAGAGGGAGGGGGAAGAAAGAAAGTAGCATAAAATTAAAAGTGAAGAAATATAGTGCGATAGGTGAATAAGAATAAAGGTTAAAGGCATGGAAGTAGATATATTTAGTGGAAGTGAAATGTAAGAAGATAGTTAAAGGTCGAATTTTATAGACTGATGGAAATAACATGTAGGAACTAAAGAGATGTTTTTGCCAATGTTTGCAATGGTAAACGCATTCTTTGAACGTGTTTACAAGAGGATTCTCTGAGAACAGGATGAAATACATTTCATCGTTACAGAGCGAACAAAAAGATTTACCTTTATCATACGGAAATGTTTTAGATAGAATATTCCATTCCAAATCAAATTGTTTATTATGAAATATATTTATTCCCATGCCATTAACCTTTATTCCTATTCACCTATCGCACTATATTTCCCCACTTTTAATTTTCTGCTAATATCTTTCTTCCTCCTCTTTCTCTTTCTATAACTTGCCTTTGACGCTATATATATGTACTGGTTTAAGAAAAAATAACGTATCAGAGTCCTCTTAATCATATATGCAGTAATCGCATTCAATTAAAATGCCTTATTGATGCGTTCTGTTTCTCTTTTATTTCCCCTGATATGAAGATTGCATTGTTTTACATCATTTTATTCCTTCTGGAATTATACCAATGTTTTCTTCGAAACATATGTCGGAAGTATAAAGATTTGAATAACACCTGCGTTATTCAAAGTATCAAATTATATATATATATATATATATATATATATATATATATATATACAAATGTACATATAAAATATGAACGTATGAAAAATGAGTATTTATACTACATACATATGTACGTTTGTACTTATAGCTATATATCTCTGTCTGTCTGTCTGTCTGTCTGTCTCTCTCTCTCTCTCTCTCTCTCTCTCTCTCTCTATATATATATATATATATATATATATATATATATATATATATATATATATATATATATATATATATATATATATATATATATATATATGCATATACAAACAGACAGAGAGAAAAGATGCACATACATGAGCAGTCACAGTGAAGTGCACAAACGTAATCACATAATGAAACAAAGACACATACACACATGCATACACACGCAAAATGCATACATCAAGCACACCTACACACATACACGCCCAGTTATGCACACACTCACACACATATATCGTAGACATTTACATACAACGCAGGTACCGAAATCACCACACACATAGGCACGCACACACACATACACACACACATAGAGAAACACGCACGTATACACAAACTCATGCACAAGTGTACGACCAGACAGACAGACCAGTTGGGCGGTATATAAAAGGTGTGATTGAATCAATAGCAAAACTGTTTCTTCAATGGCAGCAGAACGCTAAATAAACACGCCAACTTCTAACTACTTAAAGCTGGTCGCCATATTTGTTCTACCAATTCCCTTTATCTTTTCTATTTCTCTTTTCTTTTCTTCCTACTTTATCTTTTCGTTTACTATACTTTATTATTTTTACCTGCCCCGTCCTTTTCTGCTTTCGTTTCTTTCTGCCTTCTTTCTCTTTAGATATTTCTTTAAATCTCTCTTCCTTTCTTTCCTCCGATTTTCATTCAATATCTCATTGCAATCTTTTATTTTACGTTCTCTCGGTCGCACTGTTTATTTTTCTCTCCGCCTTCTGTCTTTCATATTTTTATCATTCTCTATCTTCTTCTTCTTCTTCTTCTTCTTCTTCTTCTTCTTCTTCTTCTTCTTCTTCTTCTTCTTCTTCTTCTTCTTCTTCTTCTTCTTCTTCTCCTTCTTCTCCTTTTTCTTCCTCCTCCACTATTCCTCTTCATTTTCATTCATTTAATTTAATCTACCCTTATTCATACCACTTCTACCCATTGGTTACAAATAATCTAACCCTTTTTTCCCCTTCATTTAATTATCGTTTCGTTCATCTTTCAATCATATTCATTCATTCAAACCTTCATTCAGTCATTCGTTGTTCATTCACCTACGTTTTTTGCATTTTCATGTTTTCTCCAATACATCCTTCTATGTGTGTGTGTGTGATTGTGCGTATATGTATGTGTGCGTGCCTGCGTGATTGCATGAGTGTGTGTGTATTTATGAGTATATCTGTAACTGTGCATGCACACAGATGGGTGCGCGCGTGGATAAATATTTCTTTTTTTCAACACGTGAAAACGGACATGACACTGCCCAGAAATTTAGCACAACATCTTACAAATTAGCACGAGTTGATTCACTGGAGTTCATTAATAAACAAATTACCTTCTACCTAAAGACAAGTAATCAATAAAGGAATACTAAACAAAACGTAATTACAAGAAAGAAAAAGCAAGAACAAAAATGTTCAACATGCCAGGTGAGGCACAGTTGCGAAAATATTATGTTACTATCGTTTGAACCCGTGTACATACAGTTTGATCTCTTGTTCACAATTCTTGAACTCGTTAACACTGTATAACATTATAAACAGACTACAAACGGAAAGGGGCACAAAAGCCAGGCGACAGGAACTGAAAAGGGCTCGGTTCACACAAAAGGAATAGGCGCACACACACTTATATGTATGCACACACATGTATATGTATATATATATATACACACACACACACACACATACGTACATATATACATAAATGGACAGCTATACAAATACATACATATGCGCGGTAAACACCGTTAGCTCAAAAGATATATACACACATATATATATACATGTGTGTGTGTGTGTGCGCGTAAATATATATATATATATATATAGAGAGAGAGAGAGAGAGAGAGAGAGAGAGAGACAGAGAGAGACAGAGAGAGACAGACAGACAGACAGACAGATAGACAGACAGACAGAGACAGAGCGATAGATAGATAGCGTGATAGATAGACATATATATAGACAGAGATAAATAAATAGATAGGTACAATATGTATACAAACATTCATATGTGCGTATGTATATATGCAATTATACACGCACATATACAGACACAGACACACACACACATTTGTATATATAACATGCGATCACGTCTGTGTGTATGTAAACGTTTGTACGTATATCGTTTGATATACGCACAGAAAATAAATGCACGATTGAAGCAACTGCAAGCAAACACGAAATAAATGAAACCATGTTAGAAATGAATGAAAGGATTGAGAAAAGAGTTGATCTAGGTGTGTAAAAGGGTTTGTAGAAAGGATACAATTCTTTGGATAAATAGAAACCCGTAATTTGATTATAATCCTAGTCAAAAACAGCGTGAGAACAAACGCCATTGTTACAGAAATGAAATGGCGTCAAAAGAGAAAGACGCAACTTCCTGTTTGGACTTGAGACTTAAAAGATGTTATACCGGCAAATCCCTATGGGTGTAGAAAGGCAGAGAACTTCGTATGTGTGAGCTTATTGGAAAAACAAAGCATTAGTTTGATTATGTGTATCTGTGTGCGTATGGATAAGATTCCGTGAATGAGAGTGCATGTGTATGCGGATGTTAATGAATTTAATAAATATGTACATACAATAAGCATAAATGTTCTTTTATTCTTTTACCTGTTTCACCATAAGCAAGCAAGGCACATAAGCAAGCAAGGCACATAAGCAAGCAAGGCACATAAGCAAGCAAGGCACATAAGCAAGCAAGGCACATAAGCAAGCAAGGCACATAAGCAAGCAAGGCACATAAGCAAGCATAAGCAAGCAAGCGTATCCATTCGCAATTCCTCGCTTGAAATTCGTTGGCAGGAGTTCCAGGACACACCAATCATATCAACAAGTTCGTTAATTGTTCGGCGACGGTCCTTCAAGATCAGTTCATGAATTTTCAAGATGTTTTCATCCAGTCAGGAGGTCGATTGCCGTCCTCAGCAAAGTTGGTTTTCAAGTGACAAGTGACCATTCCTAAAGCGTGGAAACCACTCGTAAGCTTGTGTCTTGCTCATGGCAGCATCCTTGTAAACTGTTTGAAGCTTGACAACTCTTTCGACCGCCGTTTTCTCCAGCAGAAAAGAGAATATCACGGAAGCAGGATGTTCCTTCATTTCGGCCATCGTGAAATTCGACGAACAGGGGAGAAGCGTTGCAAAACAAAGACTGACCACGTGGCAATATGAGAGTACACAATAACACCGGCTCGACAGACTGATGCCTGAGGGTTGCATCAAGTGTCTTCTAGCGGCGGAAGCCTGAACTACTACTGGTTTATCCAATAGAGAACGTTTCCGATTACTTTTACTTTTAGGTAATCCTCGTATTCATATATATTCATATATATATATACATATATATATATATATATATATATATATATATATATACATATATATATATATATATATATATATATATATATATATATATATATATATATATATATATATACATATATATACATATATATATATACATACACAGAAGTAGGGAGTTATTTCTTTTCCCGTACAATGAAACATTATTAGTACCAATTGTACATATGTATATTAATAAGCTTGTCACGTGATGAACAAAAGTTAGGTTGTTTCGGTCGGAGCGTACGTGTGTTTGCAGGTCGAAGGTTGTTGCCCGCGTTTTGTCGTATCTATGAAATAAAGGACCGATTGCGGGTTGCGTATATGGTAACGGGTGCATGAATGAGGGGTGTGAGGTGGCTATGTGTTTGTTTATTGTTTTTGAATAGTGTTGTGATGCCTCTGTGCTTTCATGTGAGAGGGCTGATATGAAGGTGTAAATACATATATAAACATGCGCTTTATGTCCATATACAAATTTTACGTTTGTACAAAGTAAAATGCATGTATATATATATGAATGTATTCGTGTGTGAGTATCATGTATAAATGTGTGTGTGTGTGTGTGTGTGTGTGAGTGTGTGTGTACGACTGTGTGTATGTGTGTGCATGTGTGTTCTTGAACGTACTGACAAATTCATAAAGCCACTCTGACACACTAATTGTTGGCACACATCCCCTTGTATAAACATATACATACCCATCAATGCGCATATTTCTATATGCAAATAACCTGTGCTACTACTACTACTACTACTACTACTACTACTACTACTACTACTACTACTACTACGCCAACAATAATAATCATGATAATTTCCTCACTCTAACACCATATGTACGTTTCTGTATGTATATATGTGTGTGTAAATGTATGTGTGTGTATAACCTACCTACCAACCTGACTACATATACACTTACATACATACATACATACATACATACATACATACATACATGCATAGGTATATGATTTTGATATCGAGTTATAATAAAAACAGAACGATGAAGGTTAACAGGCGAAACTTCGAAATCACTGTCACCACAATTCTTTTAAACGCATGATACACACACACACACACACACATGCACACACATACATTTACGCACATATAAGTTAAAGTGCCCTACAGACAACGATTCAAGTGATTTAGCTACTTCGTTTTCCACTGTTAAAAATTAATTATTTCACATTTCTCCGAAGTTTCTAATTTTTCATGATAAACAAAAAAGAAACATATAACCATTGTTAGCAAATAATATTGCCCCACCTCAAAACCAATTTTCTGATTCCTTGAGGGAAAATAAATCAGGTTCTAAAGAAGAGAAAAATGTTTGGATTGCCGTTTCGTTTTCGTCTCTACTCCTGAATGCTTCTCCACAGGTAAAGGGTTCGAGTAACCCGAAAAAGTAAGTATCTGTTGACTCTAGACCTTGCGAGAAAGGAGAGTGAGATAGAGCCTTCCAACCAAATGAATTTACCTTTTCTCGGATTATCACCCCTGAGAGCAAGGTTTCAACTTCCTTTCTTTGTATGCGTTCTTACTGTAACTAAGAAGGTCTAACACGGTGGCCCAAGTTTATTAAAACATCCGAACTAAGTTTCCGATAGTTCAATACGGATCCACTTCGTATGGTATATTTACTGCGTCATTGTTGACAGCTGTTAGTTTACCTGATCGATACCCATCCAGAAGATCGCAATCATCATTTTGAATTTATTTTTCCTACTCTAAGCACAAGGCCTGAAATTTATGGGGAGGGGACCAGTCGATTAAATCAAGCCCAGTACGTAACTGGCACTTAATTTATCGAGCCCGAAATTATGAAAGACAAAGTCAACCTCGGCGGAATTTGGACTCAGAACGTAAAGACAGACGAAATACCGCTAAGCATATCGCCCGGCATGCTAACGTTTCTTTTTTCTTTATTGCCCACAAGGGGCTAAACATAGAGGGGGAAAGCAAGGACAGACAAAGGGATGAAGTCGATTGCATCGACCCCAGTGCGTAACTGGTACTTAATCTACCAACCCTGAAAGGATGAAAAGCAAAGTCGATCTCGGCGGAATTTGAGCTCAGAACAAGTAGACAGGCGAAATACCGCTAAACATTTCGCCCAGCATGCTTACGTTTCTGACAACTCACTGACTATCATTTTGAATTTATTAAACAACCTTTGGCAGTCACACCATCAGGATATATAGTACACATGTTCTCTCTTCTACGTGTTGCATTGTTGCGTTTTCAAAATTCATAAAGCATACAATGCCGGCTGTACAACTCAGTAAGTCTTGGTCTTCCACAGAGCAATTACACATACGACGCATGTCCACGTTAATTTTTAGTCACTAACTCCATGGTTAATGATACATTTTATTGGCTTTTAAACTATTTGTGGTATGACAGACTATTTGATTAAAAATATGGCATTCTATTTTCGTATTTATGATTTTTTAGTGTGTATCCACTTATGCATATATACGGATACGTATACACACACACACACACACACACACACACATACATGTACATACAAACATACATACATAAACAGATACGTAGATACATAGGTACATATATACATATATGTTATATATACAGGGTGTCCACAAAGTCTGGCTTTATGGAGTAAATAAAATCATAACATAAACAATTAAATTTAAGAAATAATAGTTTCTTAAAGTGTGTGTTAATCCCATGTACCCAAACTTTGTGGACACCTTGTATGTGTGTATATATATGTGTGTGTATATATATCTGCATGTGTGTGCATGTATGTATATGTAATAGGTATGTATGTACATTGCCTAGAAGGTGCATGATTTTAACCAACGCACTGTGCTTAAAATCTCGTATTTGACTTTCTTTTATAGGTGTACCAAAATCTTCTGAGTGATTTTGTTCCGAAGAATGGTCTCTCCATGTAATTCAAAGACCCCGACTTGCCACATGCAATGCTAACTTGATTGTTCCTCTAGAATAGGGACGTAGGCGAGGCTCTGGCTGTGTGGTAAGAAGTTTGCTTCCCAACCACATAGTTCCAGGTTCACTCCCACTGCTTGGCATCTTGGGCAAGTGTCTTCTACTATAGCCTCGGGTCAACCGAGTCTTGTGAGTGGATTTGGTAGACGGAAATTGAAAGCAGTCCGTTGTTGTGTATGTGTGTGGGTGTGTGTGGGTGGGTGGTGGGGTATTCAGTCCTACTGCGTAGAACCTACGGTAAGTATCTTCTGCAGTAACCTCGGGCTAACAAAAGCCTCTGAGCGGATATGGTAGACGGAAACTAAAAGAAGTCAGTCGTGTACATTATATCTATCTATCTATCTATCTATCTATCTCTCTCTCTCTCTCTCTCTCTCTCTCTCTCTCTATATATATATATATATATATATATATATATATATATATACGTACACATACATACACACACACACACACCCACACACACATCTTTGTATGTATCAATGTGCGCGAGTGTGTGTGTGTTTGTCCTCCAGCACCACTTTACTAAAGATGTTCGTATATTTACATCCCCGTAAATTCGACAAAAAAGACCAATAGAAGAAGTACCATAATTTAAAGATTCCTGGGGTTTATTCGTACCATTCATACGAATTCTTGATCGCGATGCCCCAGCATGGCCGCAGTCTCATGACTGATAGCAGTAAAAGATACACATACACACACAAACATATATATGTACATATATACACACCTATATATATATATATATATATATATATATATATATATATATATATATATATATATGTAATAGTATATATATATATATATATATATATATATATATATATATATATATATATATATATATATATATATATATATATATATATATATGTAATAGTATATATATGTATATACGAATGTGTGTGCGTGTGTGTATACGTATATGTATATGCATGTATGTGTATGTGGTTATGTGTTTCTATACGAATATATCCGCAATTGAGATTGTGCATGTATACGTTTGTAAACATTCATACACAAACATACATACATACATACATACATACATACATACATACATGCATGCATACATACATACATATATACATACACACACAGAAACACACTCTCTCTCTCTCTCTCTCTCTCTCTCACACACACACACACATCCATCAGCATGAATGTCGCTTGCTCCATTCACCGATTCTATAAAACCTTACTTGCACTTTCTAGTATTTTCCATCAAATCTATAAAATATTGCTCCTCCTCCACCCTAACCCCGCTGCTTCCATTCCGCGCACCTTTTAGCAGAGATAATTCGCTAAGTACTGCCCAGAGGTGATGACCATATAAGGAAATGCTAGTACAATATTGGTGTCGTCCGAACATCAACTTACCGGAAGTTCTCCCAGGTGTCGCGCTAAAATTCACTGTGGGACTTCCAACCTCGAAATGGGCAAAACAGTCTTCCATTACATTTGTTTTTCTTTATTATATAGTTTTAAGCTTTTTTTAAATTTCTCTCACTGTCGTGGTTGTTGTTGTTGGTGGTGGTGGTGTTGTTGTTGTTGTTGTTGTTGCTGTTGCTGTCTTTGTTTTTATTTTTATTGTTCTTATTCGTTTTTAGAGTTGCTTTTGTTTTACTTTTATATATTGTTAAATATATTTCTGTTAGAGCAGTATGTGTGAGTGTGTGTGTGTGTGTGTGTGTGTGAATGTATGTCTATGTATATATCTGTGCAGGTATTTGTGTATGTGTGTGTCAATATATGTGTATGTATATATATATGCGTGCGTGCATTTGTGTGTGTGTATGTGAATGTGAGCGCGCGTGTATGTGAGTGTGAGCGCGCGTGTATGTGAGTGTGAGCGCGCGTGTATGCGTGTGATGTGAGTGGATTACATAGGTCGAAAGATAAATAGGTAATACATACATGCATACATACATATATATATATTTACATACATACATAGATACATACACATACAAAAATACATACATGCATACATGCATACATACATACAAAAACATACATTTATACATCATACATATATATAGACATGCATACCTACATACATACATGCATACCTACATACATACATGCATACATACACAGCCATACACTCCTACATACATGCATACATACAT
>NC_142942.1:43576939-43579439 GCF_046866305.1 Octopus bimaculoides
TCATGAAAGAAACAGAAAAAGTTGTTAAATATGGAGACCTGAGAACTCAGATCGCTAAGATGACGCAGCTACGAGAGTCGAACATAATGGTTATCCCTATTGTCATCGGAGCATTGGGTTCAATACCACCCAATCTGAAAAAAAAAAGCAAAAAAACATCTGAAAACCTTGGAGATACCCTACAATCTAGATGTATTGCAAAAGTCGACATTACTTGGGACTGCACGCATATTGCGTACTGTCTGTTGTGACTTGACAAACAATACAAACCCTCGGTAGACACAATATCTTCAATCAACAACCACATGATAATGTATACTGTGAGGCCTCTATAATAATAATAATGGTTTCAAATTTCGTCACAAGGGCAGCAATTTTAGGCGATGGTGTTAATTGATTACATCGACCCCAGTGTTCAACTGGTACTTACTTTATCGACCCAGAAAGGATGAAAGGCAAAATCAACCGCGGTGGAATTTGAACTCAGAACGTAGCGATGGACGAAATACCACGAAGCATTTCGTCCAGCGCGCTAATGATTCTGCCAGCTTCCCGCCTTAATAATAATAATAATAATAATAATAATAATAATAATAATAATAATAATAATAATAATAATAATAATAACAACAACAACAACAACATCAACAACAGCAACAATAATAATAATAATAATAATAATAATAATAGATGTGACATTATTAATTGAGGTCATGGTAATTGTCTGGATTGTTGTGGTTGTAGTGGTGGCGGTGGGGGTTGCGATGGTGGTGGTGGGGTGGTTGTAGTGGTGGTGGTGGTGGTGGTGGTGGTGGTGGTGATGATGGTAGTGGTGGTAGCAGTGGTGGTGGTGGTTTTGCTTTGTTTCTGGTGGTGGTCATCGTTGGCATTGTGTTGGTGGTGATGCATAAGTGGCGGTGGTGGTGGTGGTGCTGAGAGTTTCGTCAGTGGTGAAGGCGTCGATGGCGCAAAAGAATCTACACAGGGGTCGGTAGTGGAGTGGGGGTGAGGTGGGGATGGTACAATACGAAGAATAGGGACGGCAGATCGGCGTATCGGTGGAACGGTGGAACGGCAGGGAATGACAGTGGTGAATTAGCGGGGAGCATGTGGAGCGGAGGTCGTCGCCATGTATGTGAGAAAGCTACAACAACAATGTAAAGATACTTGAATAGAATCATATATATTCCATTACAATGACTGTACGGAAAGCCGCTTCCATACTATTGAGGTAATTCAATATGATTTTCTCAAATACATAAATGTTGAGCACAGAAAACTCCCCGAGGAACGGTGAGGTTGTTGCTTTGGAGGGTTGTAATAGCCCCAGGGTGAAATAATGCAAAGGACACAACGCAATGGCTGCAATACAGAAAGCAAGTCTCACTAAGAGGCAAAGCAATATACGCAAGCCGAGAGAATTCATAGGTAATCGTCACATTTAATCGAATCGTTCTGGCTGTTGTATGTACCTGTACTAACACTATTCGGGCCCCGAGGGGTCAGTCGGTTGCTCCATTGCATGCTCTCTATGCTCCATGATTCTCACATTACTTATTTTGTTTGCCTTTATGTTTCTTTTATTCCATATTATTCTTATCACTATTATCATTATTATTATTATTGCTATTATTATTATTATTATTATTATTATTATTATTATTATTATTATTATTATTATTGTTATTATTGTTATTAACATTGGTGTATCTTTTCTTTCCGTTTGTTTATTCTTCTTGCCTTTTTAATCATATCAAGTCATAAATGAAATCATATTCTTCCTGAGACGCTGTCATTTGTATTGACCAGTGAAAAGAAACTGGAGGCATTCTGCTTAAGAAGCCACGGATCTCGAGTCCTGAGGGGCTTATCACTTAACGAACGTCGCGGCCATTTTGTTTTGCTTTTGCTCTTGCTTTCTTTTTACTTTTATTTGCACTATGGTCGATTCTCCGTTTCAGTCTCTTTACAATTTATGTCTAAAGCTCTTTCTTTCACCTCTCTCTTCCCGTTTGTGTATATATATTTTTTTATTCTATCTCTTCTACCTCTCTCTCTCTCTCTCTATAACATTATTTCACTTTATGATTTTCGCTCTCTTGTCTTTCTGTAGGTTTTCGAATTCTTTCTCCTGTTCTCAGTCATGATTTCCCTTTCTATATCCCTTTTAATTTTCAGGATTCCTTGATGCTTCTATGCATTCATCATTTTACGCTCTTTCTGCTTCTCTGTACTTCAGTCTTTCATATCATCTCTCTCTCTCTCTCCCTTTCTCTCTCTGTCCATCAACGTATACGCTTTCTAAATCATTTCTTCACTTTTGTCACCCTCACATTCTCTCTTTATCTCTCACCATCCATTTCTCACTTCGATACTTTACCTACTTTCTATCTGCCTCCCTCTCTCTTTCTCTCTCTCCCTTCTTCTTTCTCTTTCTTTCTCTCTAAAAAAGAAAGTTTATTCATTTTTTTTCCCCTTTAATTCTTTCCGTATTTATATC
>NC_142942.1:43584439-43591939 GCF_046866305.1 Octopus bimaculoides
TGTAGCTAGTGTAATTGGTGATTTAAAAAAAAAAAAGAAAAAAAAAAGGAGCGGCTACTCTTTTCTCTAGGATTGGTAAAATTGGTGTAGACATATCTGATGAAAATCCAATAAGATTCGAAAACTGATTGTGGTTAATCATCATTTTTTTTTTTACAATCTACACAGAAATAACTAAATTTCCTTCGTTTATATACCTTCCATATAAGTTACATATGTTATCAGATGAATAGTTACTTTGCGTGATTAGGTTAGTAGGTAGGATTTGCAGTGGATACTACAGCTGTTTCTTGCAGTTCCTCTCATGACGTAGTGGTTCAAATGTTGTAGTCTATTTTGACGATCATCAATCTATCTATTTATCTATCTAATTTTCCAGCGGATGTATCAACCGTTACCAATATAGCATAAGAACTTACCTTACAAATTTAAAAGTTAAAAACCTTGACATATATATATATATATATATATATATATACTCGCGCGCACATTTATGTATACACATACATACACATATATATATGTATGACGTAATATATATATACAGCATACGTGCGTACATTCACATATGTTCTCACACTTATACACATACGTACGTATATATATTCGTACATACACAATAGTAGTCGCATATAAATGTATACGAGTTTGAGTGTATAAATTTACGCATATGAGCATACGTGTGCATATTTGTTTGTGCACGAACATGTATATATATATATATATATATATGCATCATGCACGCGTGCGTATGTGTGTGCATTGTCTCACGTGTCTCTCTCTTGAATGACTATTTTATAATCAGAACCATACAGCTAATCTAAGACTAATACTTTTGTTTTCATTTCTCGCTGAAGGAGCAGCATTGACCTTTCAGTGGGGTCGTTATGGTGCATGTGCACTTGCGAGCAAGTCAAGTGTGTGTGCATGTGTTTGTGATCGTAAGATAGGTAGCGATAGAAAGAGAGAAAGAAGCGTGGAGATAAAGAGAATGAAAAAAAAAAGGAGAGGTTGCGCACACTCACGACTGGATTATGAGGGAGGGGATGAAGGACGGTGGTGATGGGTATTTTGTTGGTGGCGGTAGTGGAGTAGCGATGTGTAAGGGGTGTAATGGGTGTTGTTACGAGGATGAGGATGATCAGCGGAGTGGTGTTGGGACCATCAGAAAGTAGATATGAGTGGTGTTGGGACCAAAGTGCGGAACCAACGGAGAGACTGGATTGTGATCTGACCTCCTGTGCAACTTGGAAGATAAAAATCAGTCATCAATGTGTGTGTGTATGTATATATATATATATGTGTGTGTGTGTGTATGTATATATATATATATATATATATGTGTGTGTGTGTGTATGTGTGTGTGTTTGCGTAGATATAAATTTATATCTATCTATACATCTATCTGTCTTTGTTAATGTATATGTATATATCAGTAAATATACGCACGCGCGCACACACACACACACACACACACACACACACACACACACACACACACACACACACACACACACACACACACAAACAACCAAACAAACACAGACGAATACACATATGTAAGCATGTATGGGTGTGAATGTATGTGTATACATATATGTATATATATTGGGCTATCCCATAAATAATACGTTTTTCTATATATTTCTTTTATTTTTTAAAATTGAGATAAACAAAGTTCTTTTCAATCTAAAATATACTCTCCTTCATTTTCTACAATGCTCTTCCTTCTATCTGGTAGATTTGCAAGGCCCTTCTTTCAAAATTCACTTATCCCTGACGAAAAATGCTCATGCAGTTCTGTTCTTACTTCGTCTAAAGAAGTCATATTTTTTCCGTCCAAACGACTTTGAAGACTTTGGAATAAATAATAATCAGATGGAGCAATGTCCGGCCAAACATAATGCGTAGGGCATCGTTTCCAGTTCAAACTTCTCCAGCCTTTGGAATGTCATCCTCACTGTATGTAGCCGAGCACTATCCTGATGGAAGAACAACTTTCGTCTTGAAACCAAAGATGGTCGGTTTTTTTCTAGCGCTGGTTTAAACCGCTCAAGCTGCTCGCAGTATATCTCCTTTGTTATCGTCTGGTTTAGGTTTAAAAGTTCAAGGTGGACTAAACCTTTCATATCCCACCAAATAGATAACACCTTACGTGGGTGAAAAACCTTCTTTAGCCTGGGGTGCCGATCTTTCTCCTTTCTCTAACCACTGGCTTCGGTGATTGACATTTCTATAGAGAACCCATTTCTCGTCAACAGTCACTATTCGGTCCAAAAAAGGTTTATTCGCGAGACGTGACAGCAAGTAGAGCATACATTCACTCTCTGCGCGCGATTAGACTCGGAAAGTTTGTGAGGAACCCATTGGACCAATTTGCTGACTTTTCCGATGGCACGCAGGTGTCGATGAATGGTTGAATGACCAAATACAGGCCTCTCTGCTAGTTCCTCAGCAGTTACGATGGGATTGTAGTAGAAATATATAGTCAGTACAAGGTGCTGATGTGGCTGCGTGTATGCTATTACAACAGTTCATAAAGGCATATTTGAAACAGCCCTAATCCTATAATAAATAAGTAAATAAATGTATGTAACTCGTTATTTCTATCTATTTTCAATACATATAAATATGTGTGTATGCTTGTGTGTTTATATGTGTATATATATGTAAATATGTATGTATACACACATATATACATATGTATATGCTTATGTAAGTGAGTACAAGTGTGTGTCTGTGTATACGTGTATGTAAACAATAAAGTGAAGGATTGATACTATCTATATATGCGTTTCGAGTCATGTAAGAGTGTGCATGAGTGGGAGTAGGGGTGGGGACGAGAAAGAGAAAGGAAGAAAAGAAAGTTGAGTTTAGTTAGTTTAAGTTCATTCGAAGACCGGGCTTTCGGTGAATGTAACACTAACAATAGAGTTCACGTGCGTTGGACACCCTAACACCATCGCTACACCGCCGTACAATACAAACACACGAGCCAACGTGTACTGGTGCCCCTGTAGCTCTCCATTGCACATTGTGGCGCTGACTTTTTAAAAAAAAACTGTAGATTCTAATATGAGAATAATTTGGTTGCTATTTCTTTCAGATCGTGTGACCACGTATGGTTGCCGCATTGTATTGTTGTCGTTGTTGTTGGTGGCGGTGGAGCTGGTGCTGGTGGTGTTGTTGGTGGTGGTGGTGGAGGGGAGGGGAGGTAGTAGTTTTGGTGGTGCTTGTTGATGCTGATGTTAGTGGTGTTGGTGGTGGTTGTGATGCTACTTGTTGATGTTGTTGTTAGTGGTGGTGGTGGTGGTGGTGGTGGTCGCAACCTAAGTGGCGAGCTGGCAGAAACATTAGCACTCCTGGGCGAAATGCTTAGCTGTATTTCGTCTGCCGTTACGTTCTGAGTTCAAATTCCGCCGAGGTCGACTTTGCCTTTCATCCTTTCGGGGTCGATAAATAAAGTACCAGTTATGCACTGGGGTCGATATAATCGATTTAATCCCTTTGTCTGTCCCCTCTATGTTTAGCCCCTTGTGGATAATAAAGAAATAACAAACTAAGTGGATACAATAACTGTGTCGACGGAAGAACACTTAGTATCGTGTCTGTCAATGTACCTGTTCTGCTCTAGAAATACCTACCCAGCATCCTTCAAATCACAGATTACTGTTTAAAACTGAAAAAGAAAACAAAATGAAGATCATATTGGATATTAAGTCTGAGAATAATAATTTTCTGAATAAAAGACAGAATGGTAATGACTGGAATGTCATTGTTTATTATTGTTGCCGTACTTTTTCATTAAGGTCAAGCTTAGCGAGAAACTAATAACAGGTCTGGCAAAGAAAAATAGCACAAAAAAAAAAAAAAAGAAACAGAAAAATCTGCCGCCAAGGTAAGCAATTTCGGAGAAGAGATAAGTGGATTATATCAACCCAAGAGTTGCATTGGTTCTTATTTTAACGGCCCCGAATAGGAAGAAAGTTAAAGTCGACTTCAGTGGTATTCGAACTCAGAACGTAAAGACGAACGAAATGACGTTAAGCGTTTCTCCCGGCGTACTAACGATTTTGCCAGCGGACCGTCGAAGACGACGTGAGTGTTCAGTTCTTGCCGAACGACTCGTACAAAGGATTTGTTTATAGTGATCATCCTTTCGGGGTCGATAAATTAAGTACCAGTTACGCACTGGGGTCGATGTAATCGGCATAATCCGTTTGTCTGTCCTTGTTTGTCCCCTCTATGTTTAGCCCCTTGAGGGCAATAAAGAAATAAGAAACGTTAGCACGCCGGGCGAAATGTTTAGCGGTACTTCGTCTGCCGCTACGTCTGAGTTCAAATTCCGCCGAGGTTGACTTTGCCTTTCATCCTTTCGGGGTCGATAAATCAAGTGCCAGTGGCGTACTGGAGTCGATATAATCGACTGACCCCTCCCCAAAAATTTCGGGCCATGTGCCTTGAGTAGAAAAGAATAATACAACCACTAAAAAGGAAGCTATGACCATCGGCAGTACTAACTGGTACTACCACCAAATCAATAACACAAGCATCAACAACAAAAACATCACAATCTACTACAACTACTACTACAATCACCACAAAGCTACCACCGCACCAAAACTATTTCCACTACAAAAGCCACCATCGCATGGCACCTACATCACCATTGCAAACTACCACCACAACAACCAGCTATATGAACACCCACACTCGTTCACAGTCACTTCGTCACCCAACCGACCATCCACCCGCTAACCATTCCTCACCCCTCCCCACCACACCTTATTTCCCTATCCTCGCCCAGCCCACCTCCTTCACAGGGTTCGGCGTGACTATAACCGTTGTCTACGGCATCAGTAAACACTTCAGTACAAAGTGTGTACAGCACGTGCGCAATGTTATTGTTGCTGGTTGCGATGGTGGCGGTGGTGGTGGTGGTGGTGGTGGTGATATGGGGAGGGGTGTTTGTTGTTTTGGTTGAAGAGGATGGGGTGGAAGTGGGTGGTGGTGGTGGTGGTGGCAATCAGGGTGTTGTAAGCTGTTGTTACGGTTGTTCTTGTTGGTTTTTTTTACTCTTTTTTTATTTTTGAAAGTAGTGGTGGTGGGAGTAGGGAAGTATGTGTTGTTGTTGTTGTTGTTCGAGCTGTTGTAGTTATGAGTATGCTGGATAGAGATTTAGCTTTTATTTCTAGTATGTTGGTCGACCGTGTAAAGGTTCGATGAAATGGTCGTGGTGCTGATGATGCTTGTAATATTGTTAGTGGTGATTGAGGAGATGGCAGCGTCGGTGGTGGTGGTGTTGGTGGTGGTGTTGGTGGTGTTGTTGTTGTTGTTGTTGTTGGTGGTGGTGGTGGTGGTGGTGGTGTTGGTAGTTACAGATCATTTATCAGGTGGAAACATCTATCTTCACCAATATTTTTTTACCAGTTATCAATTGAATTCGGCCTCCGCAATCTGCGAGAAATGCTAATTTGTAAAAGACTAGCGTTTTATCCAGGAGTGGAGGTACGCATTCCGTCATCTTTGCCCATATTAAAACACCAAATGTGTACAAACTAATGAGGTAACCTCTACATGGTCGTTCGATTTTCTGGAGACAGCAACGAAATTTCCCTATTATCATAAACATGTTTTCTAAAAGTAAATAACAGATGACTCATAAAAGACCATCGGATGAAAATTGGGATGGTCACGGTTGGAAAAGCTTTGATCGGCTCTGACTGCTACAAGAACGATACGTAGACATAAGAGCTCACATGACATTAAACTCCATCCAATATGGATATGGAAATTATAATTGCGGTGTTAGTTATTTCTCTCTGAACTGGTAGACATCTGTCATTTACGTATTCATTTAATAACATCACCCAAACAGGGATCCAGTTGATCATTTTCCTTTTTTTTTTAACCCGTATCATATTTACTCTCCCTAAAACTGTTAATGTAACTCATGTACACACACACACACACACACACACACACACACACACGCATATGTACATTTCTAAAATATAATTCTTTATAGGTGGCAGAATCGTTAGCACACCAGGCAAAATGGTTAGTGGCATTTCGTCTGCCTGGACGTTCTGAGTTCAAATTCCACCGAGGTCGACTTTGCATTTCATCCTTTCGGGGTCAATAAGATAAGCCCCAGTTCCGCACTGGCGTCGATGTAGTCGACTAGTCCCGTCCACCAAATTTTCAGGTCTTGTGCCTATAGTAGAAAAGAAATTAAGAGACCTTGTTCTAATCTACGAAGGGATGCGGAAAAGTTCTTGGCTTTGGGTAAAAGAAAAAATACAGGCGGATCAATTAATTATGATTTTATTCAACATATTCCCCTCTCAGATTCACACACTTATTGCAGCGGTCCTTCAGTTTTTCTAAGCCCTGGAAAAGAACTCAGAAGTTTGGGCCTCCATCCAGGCTGTTCAGCACCCCCTCGTAAATGTAATTGTCTTGATTTTAAACATATCTGTATGAATACAGACATACACACACGCATGCGCATCAAACACGCGTGTGAGTGTGTGATCTTAATTTAGATTAGTGTTTAAGGTGTGGCGTGTGGGGAATCTCCGATGCGTTAATTACATCGGCTTTTGTTTTTGTTGTTAATCATGTTCCTTCACCTCCATCAGCCATGTCATTCCAACCGTGGCTTTCTCCGTGTTTACCCAAGTATAGTGCGCAGAGATCCACATTGCCGAACGTATTCTTACATTCCAAGATGGTACGGTGTAATTTGAAGAAGAGTTAGCTGCTATTTCTAGCATGTACATAAGCCCTTATGTTATCCATTGGTTTTATAGGAAGTGGTGTGGGTATGTTGTTCTAGTAGTTGTAGTTTGGGAGATAGTGGCAGTACTACTAGTGTTCTGATACTAGGTATAGTACTAGTATTGTTTGTAGGTAGTCATAGTGGGGATAGATGTAGAGGCGGTTGTACTAGTGTTGTTGGTGGTGTGTTTTTGTTCATGCAGATTTGGAGTGATGAAATGGTAGTGTTGATGTTTTTTTTTAATCCGTCCTGTCCCAGTAGACCAAACTAGGCTCAAGTCTTTCCGCAGCCATCTTGCTTTGCCTTGCCTTGCCTTGGGCCTTACTGCCGGATGAAGTCGTTGTGACATGCGACGGCTTGCGCTGGGTATTTAGACCTGAGGGGGGGGGGACAAAGAAGAAGAAGAAGAAGAAGAAGAAGAAGAAGAAGAACAACAACAACAACAACAACAACAAGAACAACAGCAGCAGCAGCAGCAACAACAACAACAGCAACAACACCAACTCCAACACCAACAGCAGCAGCAGCAACAACAACTACTACTACTACTACTATTCCTATTACTACTACTACTACTACTACTGTAACTTGTTACTGAAGTTGTGCTTTATTCAACATCGAAAGGGATGAAAGGCGAAAGTGGATATTGGTTGGATCTGAACTCGGACTACAAAGATCTAGATTCAATAACGCAATACGATCTAGCAAACTCTCTA
>NC_142942.1:43601939-43611939 GCF_046866305.1 Octopus bimaculoides
TCAAGAAGATCAATGGCTGAGCATATTGCAATCTTGACCATTTTGTTGTTGTTTAGCCCCAGGTCAATCATGATCCACGAAATTTCTAACCAAAAGCATTCCAGCATAGATATCACGCCTTATAAGAAAACAGACATCCGTCGCATCACAGAAGCATTGTGCTTTTACTGTAACGTGGAATTCCATAGTAGGAAACTACAACATTCGTTGACTTCCATGTACAGGTCAATGGGAGCAACGTTTCGCGTTACGGAATTCTATGTTACATTAATATTTCTATATTTTGGGGAATTTAATGCTTCCATTAAGCGAGGGATGTCTGTACTTAAGACCTTTATGCCACATTGTGTCATTACTTTTTCAAAGGATTAGAATCAGGTACATGAGTTATGTGACTGCTATTTCTATCAGGTACAACGTCTACGTGGATAATCCCTCACTGGTTCGCACTTCGTGCGTTTACGTCGGTGCTATTATACTGTGATTCTATTATACTGTGATTCTGTTATACTCTGATTCTATTATACTGTGATTCTATTATACTGTGATTCTTAGTACTGTTGTTAATTAGTGGTCAACTTTGACAGAGCAAACAGAGCAGAGCTATAATCACAGCCATTCCAACCATGGCCATACCGCATTATGTTCAAACACGATCTATCTTGGAATACATTATTCAACGTATAACACTAACTGATTGTTTTTTTAAATGCTTCATACAATATGATTTGACAAATATTTGGCTGCTATTTCTAGCATATCGCATGACACTGTACAGCCCCACGACACTACACTAGTTATCTTCAATGTTTTACGATGTCTAGGAGTAAAGGAAGATAAACTCATTATAACGGCGATAGTATCACATCCACTGACTCATCACTTCCGGTTGTAATGGCTAAGCGACCATCACTAAAGCATTACAATGACCCAGGACTGAGTAATTTCGTCTAGTTTAGGATATGGTCACTTTAGCGATTAGGATTCGGACCGTGAAATTCCGTGTAGTTGGTTTGTTTCCGGTCAAGCTAAATTACCAACCTAATGTGGTGGACAGCGATAGTGGTGGACAATGAGGCTAAAAACATGCGCAAAATAAGATAAGTGCGCGCGTGCGCGTATTCCTTTATGTGCGTGTGTTTATGTGTGTGTGTGTCTGTTTCTGTGTGTGTACACACACACACACACGCGGTATATATATATATATATATATATATATATATATATATATGTATATATATATATATATATATATATATATATATATATATATATATATATATATATATATATATATATATATATATATTTATATATATATATATATATATTTATATATATATATATATATATATATATATATATATATATATATATATATATATATATATATATATATATATGTGTGTGTGTGTGTGTTGTTTATACGTGAAGATGCGTGTATATGTGCATTGATGTATATAGTATAGATGCATGCATATGTGTGTATGTAAGCGTAAGAGTGAGAAAGAGAACGACAGACTGGGAAAACTGACAGAGAGACAGAGAGACAGACAGACAGACACACCCACATACACACACACACACACACACACACAAACACGCACGATGATAGCGTACATATTACACACACGTACTGACTTTTATTCGTGAAGGTAATGGTGGTGATGGTGGCGCTATTGATGTTAACGGTCATGAACATTATTATGACACTAATGATACGCTATTAAAGCGAAACAAAGGCACACACACATACACACTTGCACACACATGTACACATATATACACATACACTTTCACACATACAAACACATGCATACATATACATGCACACACATGCACATCCACACACATTCACAAGCACATAAATGCACATACTTATACATAGACGGACACATGACAGACGTGCACATATAAATGTGTATGTATATATCTATGTATGTATGTGTGTATACACACAGGTTTTATAAAGAAGAGTATATTTTGTCTCATATCTTCCACTGTTACACAAAGAACACTATGCACACTAACAATTTCAACGACATACCTACTATTGCATACTACATTATATACGTCTTTAGTAGACGCATATGTAATACGTCACCGAATACAAGAAACATCTATTATCAATGATATATCACACTATAATACTGCAGAAGACAGAAGTGGTTGCAAAACACAAATTACCTCACACTAAGTAAGAATACATATTAAAAAAGGCATAGAGAAAGTGTCTGGTTTAATCAACCAGGTAGTATAAATAATGCAGCGAATTGGTCAAGTCGTTAGCGTGTCGGATAAATTTCCTCGTGGTCGTTATTCTACGCATTGATTTCAAATACCAGTGAGGTCAGGTTTATATTGCATTTTTTCAGGTACCAGAGTTGTACTTTGAGGGATTCTTCTTATTTCTGTCTCTCTTTTCTTCCTCTGCCATTCCTTGTAGAAGAAATTGGTTGTGGCCAGATATGGGAAAGGAAGGGCTCCATCAGATCTAAAAATGCCCATGACCTACTGTATGTTTCAACGTTGCCCTTACCACTTCTCAAGAATTTGAGGTCCTAAGACATACTTTAAATGCAACCATATATATATATTGCTAGGACTCTCCTTACACTAAACAGTTCTCTATTTCACACAGATATAAAAAGATCTTCAATGAGAATGTTGTAAAACCAGCTATAACTAATCTAAAAACACAGGACAAATAACCAATCCCAATACGATTGCTGTGGCATGCTTAATGATATTATCAAAGAAAGAATATTAAAAATCAAATCAACAGACCGTTGTCTTGTGAGATGATTTTTAACTGAATTCTCAAGCACGTTATATGGAATCGGTTTAGTTCTTTGGCGTGGCGTTCGTAAACTATCCAAGCCTCGCAGGCATACAATAGTGTAGGCAGTACAGCTGTTTGGTACACCTTCAACTCGGTGGTCAGTCTAATGCCTCTCCTCTCTCTCACACTGATAAGTGTAGCTGCCCGAACGCTGGCGATACGTGTATCGACTTCATCGTCTATCTTCACAGATCTAGTGAGTGTGCTTCCAAAGTACGCGAAATTATCAACAACCTTATATATTTCAAAGGTCCTTCCCAAGTCATAGGTAAACAGTGCCGGTTTCCCGTATTCCGTGGTATACATATTCCTACCATTGGATGGGACGCTGGTCCGTTGCAGAGATTTTTCCTTTTTGACCAACTGAGTGAATTGAAGCAACGTGAAATGCAGTGTTTTGCCCAATAACAGAAGGTATCACTCGGTTCGAGAATCGAAACCATATTCTTAAAATCATGAGTGCAATACCATAACCACTAAATCACGCGTCTCCACATATTCATCTATAAATATTCAGGTTTTTCAATGCAAAACAAGAAAAACTTAACTCAAAACATGTGTAAGTATTTTCACTTTTTCTTATTTCTGTCAGTAAACTGAAGCCATGCTGGAGCACCACCTCGAAAATTTCAGTCGAATGAATTGTTCCGTGTAGTTATATTTCTATTTTACTCTGGTACATATCCTATCATACACTTTGTCGAACATCTAAGTTACGTGGACGGTTGTCAAGCAGTTGAGTGGGGCAAGCACAAAAACACACACATGTATATATACGACATACTTATTTCGTAAAAATGTATATATATATGTGTGTGTGTGTGTTTGTGTATGTGTGTGTGTGTGTACTACATTTTATATATTTCGTTTTCCCAGACACAATATTATATATATATATATATGTATGTGTGTGTGGGGGGGGGGGGTATGTATGTGTATATGCATGCACATACACATACATATGTATGTTTGTATTTTTTTTATTCATCTTTTACTTGCTTCCGTCGGTGGACTGCGGCCATGCTGGGATACTGTGTTGAAGGGTTTAGTCGAACAAATTGATGCCAGTAGATTTTTTTTTTAAACGCCTAATACTTATTTTGTTGTTTTCTTTTACGGAACCGCTAAGTTACGGAGACAGAAACAAACCACCACCGGTTGTCAAGCGCTGGTAGAGGACGAACACGTACACAAAGACAAATACATCCAAATACATACATGCATATACAGATATAATATTGGGCTTCTTCCAGTTTCCGTCTACCAAGCCCACTCACTAGGCTTTGGACGACCCGGAGCTATAGCAGAAGACTTTAGCCTCAGATGCCACGCAGTAAGACTGAACCAGGAACCATATGGTTTAGAAGCAAACTTCTTACCATCCAGCCACGCCTGCACCTATATATGTATGCATGTGTGTGTGTGTGTGTGTGTGTGTGTGTGTGTGTGTGTGTGTGTGTGTGTGTGTGTGTGTGTGTGAGCCTGTATGTATATAATTTGTCTCATTTTTTTTTTTACCGCCACTCTGAATATGATGTTTAAAAGAAACGTACGTTGTACACAAATAATTCGGAAATCACTATGTTAATATTAGTAAAAATAACAAAAAACAAAACAAAACAAAACCACATTAATGGTGAGGTCATATGTTTGCACATAAGGTTATCTAAATGTATACATACAAATATATGTGCATATGTGTGCGCATGTATGTACATACGTGTGTATATATATGCGTGTGTGTGTGTGTGTGTGTGTGTGTGTGTGTGTGTGTGTGTGTGTGTGTGTCTTTCTTTTACGCGTATTACTTATAGTCAATTTACGCCACTAAACCATACCAAACTACTATTAGAACTAACAGGAAGTTGTGATGTGTATGCCCAAGTTGTTATCAATAAAAGCGGATAGTAATGCGCTTAGCTTGGTAAATAAGCGATACTAGTGAGGTAGTTATAGGTAGCTGTGATGTTCATGACGAAATTGTTGGCAATTAAACACTAAGATCAGGACTTAGGTTAACAAATAGTAGGAAAGGTTTTGTTTGGTGAGTTTAAAAATTGTCACTTCCGGTCGTGCAATTAGCGTTGTTAGTGTTGTTGTAGTTGTTGTTGGTTGTGGTGGTGGTAGTGGTGGTGGTGGTGGTGTCGTTGTCGTTGTTGTTTTATATAGTTTGGGTTTTACTTCACTTTTCAACATTGAAAAGAAAAAAGAAAAACAGAAAAATAGACAGAAATTAGGTGTTGTTGATATTGTTGTTGTGGTGGTTGTTGAGTGAGGATATTATTGATTTTTTTTTCTTTCCCTTCCTGCATGCGACGACGATGACGATGACGACGACGACGACGATGTCTTTGAGTATGACGATGGCAATGATGATGTTAGTTGTGGTGGAGGTGTTGGTGATGCCGATGATGATTATGATGATGATGATGATTGTGTTGATGATGATGATGATGATGATGATGATGATGATGATGATGATGATGATGACGACGACGGTGATGATGATGACGATGATGATCATGATGATCATGATGATGATGATACTGTTATTGCTGGTGGCGGCGCTGGTGGTTGTTATTGGACATAAGGAGGAGGAGAAAGAGGAGGAGAAAGAGGAGGTGAAAGAGGAGGAGAAAGAAGAGGGAGAGGGGAGGATGGGAATGGGAAAAAAGAATAGTGACCATAATAATAATGGTAGGTATCACCACCACCACCACCACCATCATCATCATCATCATCATCGTCATCATCATCATCATCATCATCCTCATCATCATGAACGGCCATGTTAGTGATCGTCGCTCGTTCATTGTTTATCTTCTTCATTGACTCATGACGTAGATCAAAAGACACTAAATTCATTTGTGACAGTGACACTGGTGGCGTCTGGCGGGGGGGGGGCGGAGATGTTGGTAGTTCTGCACTTCCACATTATGCACTTTATTGTAGTTTATTGTAGCTACTAATTTCCAACTCTCCCTCTCCCTCTCCCTCTCCTTCTCTCTCTCTCCCTTCTCTCTCTCTCTTTGTTTCTCTCTCTTCTGTCGTCTACGTTTTCTGTTACTTTCACTTATTGTCCCGGTCATCATACGCACGCATGCATACATACATACACATATATACATATATATATATATATATATATATATATATATATATATGTGTGTGTGTGTGTGTGTGTGTGTGTGTGTGTGTGTGTGTGTGTGTGTGCGTGTGTGTGTGTGTGTAATGCATATATACACACATATATACATACAGGCATATGTGCCTGTGTGTGTGTGTCCAGCTTTCTCTTTCTCTATGTTTTCCCCACCTTTTAGCCCTCACCTTTGTCCTCTATGCTTGTTAGGTAGGACAAATGTTTGCCGTTCTATTAGTAAAGCTGCCCTCTCGTCTCGCGCTTCAAATCCCCCGTTCCTTTTTAACGAACACCATACACTACCTTGTTTAATCTAAACACCAATAACAACAACAATAACATACAATATACTACTACGACAGCGACAACAGCAATACTAATCACCACGGATACTATAAGACCAACGTTTACTATTAGCTCCATCGTTGGAATATCAGATAATATGCGGCATTTGTTTCGGATCTATGTGTTTTAGGTTCAAACCTAACTGACGCCAAATTAGTTTCTTCTTCTTCTTCTTCTTCTTCTTCTTCTTCTTCTTCTTCTTCTTCTTCTTCTTCTTCTTCTTCTCCTTCTCCTTCTTCTCCTCCTCCTCCTTCTTGTTCTTCTTCTTCTTCTTCTTCTTCTTCTTCTTCTTCTTCTTCTTCTTCTTCTTCTTCTTCTTCTTCTTCTTCTTCTTCTCCACTCAGCATGGAAAGGTTATAGTGATACTACTGCTGCAGTAGCATCAAACATCTTCTACAAGACTTAAGACAACATCCATATTCATAGCATCGGCACAATTTCTTATAGCGGTTAATTATTACTCAGACACGCCGTACATATACTGCAACAACTGTTAAGTTAATGTTCACTTATTTAATGAAGTTACCGTCCACAATTTTATGTCGAAATGATTTTCTGGTGACAAAAAGTCGATATTATCTCACTGACTTAAAACATTATAATTATTCCTGCAAATATGGGAAAGAACATCGAATATGTTTCATTCCTTTTAGACCTCTTCAGCGAAACAAATACAGCACCGAACGTGAATATGTAATAATGATACGAAACTCTTTAAATGACTATAGAATATTGTATAACATTAGCATTAAACAATGTATTATGTAGTTAGTTACACATGAAGCCTTTCTACGTATATATAGTTAATTACAATTAGAGGGAAATTAAATGGTTTTCTGCTTCTTCTTTCTACTTACGTCACGGTTTAGAGCAAATGAAAATGGGTTCCGTGTAATTCGCACATTTAAAAAAAATGATTTCTATGTGATTTATTCTATAAATATAAATAAGAGGCTTACATGAGAAGCATAAAATGAGTGGCGTTTTATATAGATGAACTAAAATACACATATCTTCATTTCATCGCCAATACCATGAAACTCTCTCTGTCTTTCTCTCTCTACCTTTCTCTCTCATTCATTTTACATTCCATATTAGAAATCAATGTATATCCTAATTCGTATAAATATGATGTAGAAAATTGAATAAAATTGATGAAGCTAGGTTAACCATAAAACAGAACATTCTTTTCTTATAGGAAATTTCAATATGTAACGCTGTAACTCGGCAAATATCCAGAAACGAATTAGAAGGTACGAACCTTGTCCGTTTTCAGAATATCACTTTATTATTCTTGAAACAGATACACCGAGCCAGATCTCGCTGCACCATTTGTGAACCACTTAGATAACATGTTCACATAATAAAAACAAACGTATATTATATTGATGTTGTTTAGTCCCATATTAGTCCAGATCAAGGTGGAGGCGCAATGGCCCAGTGGTTAGGGCAGCGGACTCGCGGTCATAGGATCGCGGTTTCGATTCCCAGACCGGGCGTTGTGAGTGTTTATTGAGCGAAAACACCTAAAGCTCCACGAGGCTCCGGCAGGCGATGGTGGCGAACCCTGCTGTACTCTTTTACCACAAATTTCTCTTACTTCCTGTTTCTGTTGTGCCTGTAATTCAAAGGGTCAGCCTTGTCACACTGTGTCATGCTGAATCTCCCCGAGAACTACGTTAAGGGTACACGTGTCTGTGGAGTGCTCAACCACTTGCATGTTAATTTCACGTGCAGGCTGTTCCGTTGATCGAATCAACTGGAATCCTTGACGTCGTAAGTGACGGAGTGCCAACAACAGCAACAGTCCAGATCAAGCAGAAATATGTCAGTTTTTTTCATGGACAAATTGCTAGATGCATTATTAAGTCAAAACAACAGGCAAACATTCCCTTTGCAATAAATCTAACGAAGAGGCGTTAAATCAAAATAATAACACCAACTATCCACCTAAGATCATAAAGGACATTGCAGACAATTAGCAGATCTATCATTTCTTATCTATCCTGAGAGAGAAATTTCTATTAAAGTTGTTCCACATAATAATTGAACCTTAGTTTGAAATTGTTTTACAAAAAGCTGGAATGCACAACATGGTGATCAATATTATACAATACGAACGCGACAAGCTGGCAGAAGCATCAGCGCAGCGGATAAAATGCTTAGCGGTATTTTATCCGTCTTTACGTTATGAGTTCAAATTCCGCTGAAGTCGACTCCGTCTTTCCTCTTTTCAGGATTGATATAATAAGCTCCCGTTGAGCAATCGGATCAATGTAATCAACTTATCCCCTTCCCAGTAATTGCTGGCCTTGTGCTAATATTTGAAACCAATATTATATAATACTAAGCACTGAAATAGAAAAGCAATCTGATATATGACATCTTAAATTTTGTATTCATCCTCAAACGTAGTAACGATCTTTCTAAATCAGGAAATCTCAAAATCTTCATGAAGTATTTTGTTAAAGCTATCCACAGTTTTGTAGGTAATATAAAAGAGTAAACCACTAACTACAAACAAACGGTATGTAAAGCCGTACACAAACTTCGATTTTAATATAATCGTAGAACAGCAACGAGTTGCTCCTTGGATAGAACATCAAAAGAAACAGAATACAGAACGGAAGTAGAATCTGAAGTCAAATATATATTGATATATTATATTGTTATATTATATTGTCTAATATTTCATTATATTGTAACATTATTATTATTGTTGTTGTTGTTTTTATGTTATACCATATATCATATATTAATTTTTAATCGTTGAGAAAAAAGGACGGGTCACGATATGTCCGACTCTGTTCCATCAGTCTGATATGCGCTCAGAAGGTTCTGCCGTAAGTCGGGTACTCGTGGTCTGCTCGGACTGAAGAGAAGGAGTTGTCTGGACTTGTGCAATCTGCAGTTTCTTTGTGCCCCTGCAAGCATGTTCTGTTCGCAGGAGGGTGCACTTCTGGTGGTACATCTTCATTCGGCAGGCAGATTTTCAGTGGGACTTTAAGTGTGTCCTTGAAGCGCTTTTTCTTCCACTCTGTATGCACTTACCAATGAGGAAGTGTGGATTTAGTACCACCTAGAAATATTCAAAAAATGTTTCCCTTTGCATTTCACTTACTTTATACTTTTGTTCTTTCTGATCCCTCGATAAATTGTGACAATAAAATCTGAGTTTTGCCCCAAGGTCATCTGCTGTAGTGTATAGTCCCATGGCGAACCGAGATTCAGAGTAAGATATCAATATGTGATATACTTAACGCATTTGTGATATGTGATATACTCTAACCAAAGTATTGAGTTCTAAATCAGATAATGTTTGCTAGATGTAAAATATATTTTGATATACTTTACAATACATGCTTTATGGTATATTTACATATAAAGTAAAGTATACGTATATATACGTATATAAGTATACATACGGACACGCACACACACGTGTGTGTGTATGTTGCGTATATATTGCGATATATACTTCTCAAGTATAAAGAGAAGATATTTTGTACACGGCTTTAAGAACTTGCTCCACGAAGATCTTGCCAATTTTTTCTTCAATGACAAACAGATAAATTCATACGCGCACGCAAAGTCGAACAAGCAAAGAAACAAACGCGCACCTATAACGATATAAAGCCGTTAAAATGTGCGAATGAGTGTTTCTAATCACA